>NC_034184.2:87640228-87675228 GCF_002021735.2 Oncorhynchus kisutch
AGGTGTAGACCTCAAGGTGTAGACCTCAAGGTGTAGACCTCACGGTGTAGACCTCACGGTGTAGACCTCACGGTGTAGACCTCAGGTGTAGACCTCACGGTGTAGACCTCACGGTGTAGACCTCAAGGTGTAGACCTCACGGTGTAGACCTTATGGTGTAGACCTCACGGTGTAGACTTCAAGGTGTAGACCTCAAGGTGTAGACCTCAAGGTGTAGACCTCACGGTGTAGACCTCAAGGTGTAGACCTCAGGTGTAGACCTCAAGTGTAGACCTCACGGTGTAGACCTCACGGTGTAGACCTCACGGTGTAGACCTCAAGGTGTAGACCTCAAGGTGTAGACCTCACGGTGTAGACCTCACGGTGTAGACCTCAAGGTGTAGACCTCACGGTGTAGACCTCAAGGTGTAGACCTCACGGTGTAGACATCACGGTGTAGACCTCACGGTGTAGACCTCACGGTGTAGACCTCAAGGTGTAGACCTCACGGTGTAGACCTCACGGTGTAGACCTCAAGGTGTAGACCTCACGGTGTAGACCTCACGGTGTAACGCTCACGGTGTAGACCTCACGGTGTAGACCTCACGGTGTAGACCTCAAGGTGTAGACCTCAAGGTGTAGACCTCACGGTGTAGACCTCACGGTGAAACCTTTTAGAAATGCAGTTCTAAAAAAATACAAAAAAAGAGTAAGAGAGAAGACTAACAATTAATTGAAGAGCAGCAAGTAACAATTGTGGTACAGAGTCAATGTGGAGGCTATATACAGGGGGTACCGGTACAGAGTCAATGTGGAGGCTATATACAGGGTGTTACGGTACAGAAAATGGGAGCTATATACAGGGGGTACCGTAACAGAGTCAATGTGGAGGCTATATACAGGGTGTACCGTACAGAGTCAATGTGGAGGCTATATACAGGGGGTACCGGTACAGAGTCAATGTGGAGGCTATATACAGGGGTACCGGTACAGAGTCAATGTGGAGGCTATATACAGGGGGTACCGGTACAGAGTCAATGTGGAGGCTATATACAGGGGTACCGGTACAGAGTCAATGTGGAGGCTATATACAGGGGGTACCGGTACAGAGTCAATGTGGAGGCTATATACAGGGGTACCGGTACAGAGTCAATGTGGAGGCTATATACAGGGGTACCGGTACAGAGTCAATGTGGAGGCTATATACAGGGGGTACCGGTACAGAGTCAATGTGGAGGCTATATACAGGGGGTACCGGTACAGAGTCAATGTGGAGGCTATATACAGGGGGTACCGGTACAGAGTCAATGTGGAGGCTATATACAGGGGGTACCGTACAGAGTCAATGTGGAGGCTATATACAGGGGGTACCGGTACAGAGTCAATGTGGAGGCTATATACAGGGGGTACCGGTACAGAGTCAATGTGGAGGCTATATACAGGGGGTACCGGTACAGAGTCAATGTGGAGGCTATATACAGGGGGTACCGTACAGAGTCAATGTGGAGGCTATATACAGGGGGTACCGTACAGAGTCAATGTGGAGGCTATATACAGGGGGTACCGGTACAGAGTCAATGTGGAGGCTATATACAGGGGGTACGGTACAGAGTCAATGTGGAGGCTATATACAGGGGTACCAGTACAGAGTCAATGTGGAGGCTATATACAGGGGTACCGTACAGAGTCAATGTGAGGCTATATACAGGGGGTACCGGTACAGAGTCAATGTGGAGGCTATATACAGGGGTACCGGTACAGAGTCAATGTGGAGGCTATATACAGGGGGTACCGGTACAGAGTCAATGTGGAGGCTATATACAGGGGTACCGGTACAGAGTCAATGTGGAGGCTATATACAGGGTGTACCGTACAGAGTCAATGTGGAGGCTATATACAGGGGGGTACCGTACAGAGTCAATGTGGAGGCTATATACAGGGGTACCGGTACAGAGTCAATGTGGAGGCTATATACAGGGGGTACCGGTACAGAGTCAATGTGGAGGCTATATACAGGGGGTACCGGTACAGAGTCAATGTGGAGGCTATATACAGGGGGTACCGGTACAGAGTCAATGTGGAGGCTATATACAGGGTGTTACGGTACAGAGTCAATGTGGAGGCTATATACAGGGGGTACCGGTACAGAGTCAATGTGGAGGCTATATACAGGGGTACCGGTACAGAGTCAATGTGGAGGCTATATACAGGGTGTACCGTACAGAGTCAATGTGGAGGCTATATACAGGGTGTTACGGTACAGAGTCAATGTGGAGGCTATATACAGGGGTACCGTACAGAGTCAATGTGGAGGCTATATACAGGGGGTACGGTACAGAGTCAATGTGGAGGCTATATACAGGGGTACCGGTACAGAGTCAATGTGGAGGCTATATACAGGGGTACCGGTACAGAGTCAATGTGGAGGCTATATACAGGGGGTACCGGTACAGAGTCAATGTGGAGGCTATATACAGGGGTACCGGTACAGAGTCAATGTGGAGGCTATATACAGGGGGTACCGTACAGAGTCAATGTGGAGGCTATATACAGGGGTTACCGGTACAGAGTCAATGTGGAGGCTATATACAGGGGGTACCGGTACAGAGTCAATGTGGAGGCTATATACAGGGGGTACCGGTACAGAGTCAATGTGGAGGCTATATACAGGGGTTACGGTACAGAGTCAATGTGGAGGCTATATACAGGGGGTACCGGTACAGAGTCAATGTGGAGGCTATATACAGGGGTACCGGTACAGAGTCAATGTGGAGGCTATATATATACAGGGGTTACCGGTACAGAGTCAATGTGGAGGCTATATACAGGGGTTACGGTACAGAGTCAATGTGGAGGCTATATACAGGGGGTACCGGTACAGAGTCAATGTGGAGGCTATATACAGGGGTTACGGTACAGAGTCAATGTGGAGGCTATATACAGGGGGTACCGGTACAGAGTCAATGTGGAGGCTATATACAGGGGTACCGGTACAGAGTCAATGTGGAGGCTATATACAGGGGGTACCGGTACAGAGTCAATGTGGAGGCTATATACAGGGTGTTACGGTACAGAGTCAATGTGGAGGCTATATACGGGGTTACCGTACAGAGTCAATGTGGAGGCTATATACAGGGGTTACGGTACAGAGTCAATGTGGAGGCTATATACAGGGGGTACCGTACAGAGTCAATGTGGAGGCTATATACAGGGGTACCGTACAGAGTCAATGTGGAGGCTATATACAGGGGTACCGGTACAGAGTCAATGTGGAGGCTATATACAGGGGTACCGGTACAGAGTCAATGTGGAGGCTATATACAGGGGTACCGTACAGAGTCAATGTGGAGGCTATATACAGGGGGTACCGGTACAGAGTCAATGTGGAGGCTATATACAGGGGGTACCGGTACAGAGTCAATGTGGAGGCTATATACAGGGGTACCGTACAGAGTCAATGTGGAGGCTATATACAGGGGTACCGGTACAGAGTCAATGTGGAGGCTATATACAGGGGTTACCGGTACAGAGTCAATGTGGAGGCTATATACAGGGGTTACGGTACAGAGTCAATGTGGAGGCTATATACAGGGGGTACCGGTACAGAGTCAATGTGGAGGCTATATACAGGGGTACCGGTACAGAGTCAATGTGGAGGCTATATACAGGGTGTTACGGTACAGAGTCAATGTGGAGGCTATATACAGGGGTACGGGTACAGAGTCAATGTGGAGGCTATATACAGGGGGTACCGGTACAGAGTCAATGTGGAGGCTATATACAGGGGGTACCGGTACAGAGTCAATGTGGAGGCTATATACAGGGGGTACCGGTACAGAGTCAATGTGGAGGCTATATACAGGGGTACCGGTACAGAGTCAATGTGGAGGCTATATACAGGGGTACCGGTACAGAGTCAATGTGGAGGCTATATACAGGGGGTACCGGTACAGAGTCAATGTGGAGGCTATATACAGGGGTACCGGTACAGAGTCAATGTGGAGGCTATATACAGGGGGTACCGTACAGAGTCAATGTGGAGGCTATATACAGGGGGTACCGGTACAGAGTCAATGTGGAGGCTATATACAGGGGGTACCGTACAGAGTCAATGTGGAGGCTATATACAGGGGGTACCGGTACAGAGTCAATGTGGAGGCTATATACAGGGGTACCGGTACAGAGTCATGTGGAGGCTATATACAGGGGTACCGGTACAGAGTCAATGTGGAGGCTATATACAGGGGGTACCGGTACAGAGTCAATGTGGAGGCTATATACAGGGGTTACGGTACAGAGTCAATGTGGAGGCTATATACAGGGGGTACCGTACAGAGTCAATGTGGAGGCTATATACAGGGGTTACCGGTACAGAGTCAATGTGGAGGCTATATACAGGGGTTACGGTACAGAGTCAATGTGGAGGCTATATACAGGGTGTTACGGTACAGAGTCAATGTGGAGGCTATATACAGGGGTACCGGTACAGAGTCAATGTGGAGGCTATATACAGGGGGTACCGGTACAGAGTCAATGTGGAGGCTATATACAGGGTGTACCGTACAGAGTCAATGTGGAGGCTATATACAGGGGTACCGGTACAGAGTCAATGTGGAGGCTATATACAGGGGGTACCGGTACAGAGTCAATGTGGAGGCTATATACAGGGTGTTACGGTACAGAGTCAATGTGGAGACTATATACAGGGTGTTACGGTACAGAGTCATGTGGAGGCTATATACAGGGGTACCGGTACAGAGTCAATGTGGAGGCTATATACAGGGTGTACGGTACAGAGTCAATGTGGAGGCTATATACAGGGTGTACGGTACAGAGTCAATGTGGAGGCTATATACAGGGGTACGGTACAGAGTCAATGTGGAGGCTATATACAGGGGGTACCGTACAGAGTCAATGTGGAGGCTATATACAGGGGGTACCGGTACAGAGTCAATGTGGAGGCTATATACAGGGGGTACCGTACAGAGTCAATGTGGAGGCTATATACAGGGGGTACCGTACAGAGTCAATGTGGAGGCTATATACAGGGGTTACCGGTACAGAGTCAATGTGGAGGCTATATACAGGGGGTACCGTACAGAGTCAATGTGGAGGCTATATACAGGGGGTACCGGTACAGAGTCAATGTGGAGGCTATATACAGGGGTACGGTACAGAGTCAATGTGGAGGCTATATACAGGGGGTACGGTACAGAGTCAATGTGGAGGCTATATACAGGGGGTACCGGTACAGAGTCAATGTGGAGGCTATATACAGGGGTACCGGTACAGAGTCAATGTGGAGGCTATATACAGGGGTACCGGTACAGAGTCAATGTGGAGGCTATATACAGGGGGTACCGGTACAGAGTCAATGTGGAGGCTATATACAGGGGGTACCGGTACAGAGTCAATGTGGAGGCTATATACAGGGGGTACCGGTACAGAGTCAATGTGGAGGCTATATACAGGGGTACCGGTACAGAGTCAATGTGGAGGCTATATACAGGGGGTACGGTACAGAGTCAATGTGAGGCTATATACAGGGTGTTACCGTACAGAGTCAATGTGGAGGCTATATACAGGGGGTACCGGTACAGAGTCAATGTGGAGGCTATATACAGGGGTACCGGTACAGAGTCAATGTGGAGGCTATATACAGGGGTTACCGGTACAGAGTCAATGTGGAGGCTATATACAGGGGGTACCGGTACAGAGTCAATGTGGAGGCTATATACAGGGGTACCGGTACAGAGTCAATGTGGAGGCTATATACAGGGGGTACCGGTACAGAGTCAATGTGGAGGCTATATACAGGGTGTACGGTACAGAGTCAATGTGGAGGCTATATACAGGGTGTTACGGTACAGAGTCAATGTGGAGGCTATATACAGGGGGTACCGGTACAGAGTCAATGTGGAGGCTATATACAGGGGGTACCGGTACAGAGTCAATGTGGAGGCTATATACAGGGGGTACCGTACAGAGTCAATGTGGAGGCTATATACAGGGGGTACCGGTACAGAGTCAATGTGGAGGCTATATACAGGGGTACCGGTACAGAGTCAATGTGGAGGCTATATACAGGGGTACCGGTACAGAGTCAATGTGGAGGCTATATACAGGGGTACCGGTACAGAGTCAATGTGGAGGCTATATACAGGGGGTACCGGTACAGAGTCAATGTGGAGGCTATATACAGGGGGTACCGGTACAGAGTCAATGTGGAGGCTATATACAGGGGGTACCGGTACAGAGTCAATGTGGAGGCTATATACAGGGGGTACCGGTACAGAGTCAATGTGGAGGCTATATACAGGGGGTACCGGTACAGAGTCAATGTGGAGGCTATATACAGGGGGTACCGGTACAGAGTCAATGTGGAGGCTATATACAGGGGTACCGGTACAGAGTCAATGTGGAGGCTATATACAGGGGTACCGGTACAGAGTCAATGTGGAGGCTATATACAGGGGTACCGGTACAGAGTCAATGTGGAGGCTATATACAGGGGGTACCGGTACAGAGTCAATGTGGAGGCTATATACAGGGGGTACCGGTACAGAGTCAATGTGGAGGCTATATACAGGGGTACCGGTACAGAGTCAATGTGGAGGCTATATACAGGGGTACCGGTACAGAGTCAATGTGGAGGCTATATACAGGGGTACCGGTACAGAGTCAATGTGGAGGCTATATACAGGGGTACCGGTACAGAGTCAATGTGGAGGCTATATACAGGGGGTTACCGTACAGAGTCAATGTGGAGGCTATATACAGGGGGTTACAGTACAGAGTCAATGTGGACTATATCAATGTTCATTGGCTCAATGTGGCATTGGCGGTGCTCACTGCGAAAGTGGAATATACAGCAATTTACCACCAAAGTGGAAAGTCTGGAGAAGGCAACTCCCACAGTGTTACCCTCCCAGAGTGCAATAACAGGGCGTGACCCAGAACAAAATCCTGTGGTTCTCCGGCAACATCAAAGCAGGTTCATGCTCTATACCTGGTAAAGTACGACCTACCTCACACAGAATAGGAACATCCGTAAGTAATGACCTTACCTCACACAGGAAGAGGAACATCCGTAGAGTACGACCCTACCTCCACAAGAAGTGGGCTCAGGTCCTAATCCAGGCAATTTGGTCCTCTCCCGTCTGGACTACTGCAACTCACTTTTGTCAGGCTCCCTGCTTCTGCCATCAAACCCTGCAACTAATCCAGAAACCCTGCAGCCGCCGGTTTTTCAACCCTTCTCAAGTCCTCTCATTGTCACCCCCCCTCCGCTCACTCCACTGGCTTCCCAGTTGAAGCTCACATCCACTACGAGACACATCCTGCCAGTCCAGTTAATCACAGTCTGCAGTCAATTAGTCAGTCAGTCAGCCAATCAGCCAGCCAGCTAGCCAGTCAGCCGCCAGTCAGTCAACCAGTCAATCAGCCAGTCAGCCAGCAAGTCAGAGCAGTCAGTCAGTCAGTCAGTTAACCAGTCATGGATAACGTGGGAACATGTTCACCTGACCTCAAGACCGACACACCACAAACATCCTCTTTACAGTCACTCTAAAGATCACGACACAAAGACAAGCAAATATGAAAAATGTATTATTTAATGTAGCCATCACTGACTGTTACCATTAGATAATTATGTGTAACTAATGTGTATAAAAATGCAGAAATGCTGATCATAAATAATGTATAATGGATGAATGAAAATGAGAGTAAAAGCAAAGGATAGTAGAAAACGACACTGTAGAAAAATGACTGTGTTACTTATTCATCTCATATATTATATGATTTATTATTAAGTCAGAGAAACAACACAGCAGGTCATTTTAGGCCACAGGAATGACGTCTTAGTTGTCGAACTCCCCCAGGTCCAGCCAACAACATCCTCCCTGTGACCCGAGACTCCCTTCAAATAAGCAAAATACATTCCAATTGAAAACAGAGTCGTGGGATAAGCATACAATAATGCAAAGAAATCTGTAAATAATTACTTACTGTGCAACTGAATTGGTTACAATGGGAAATCATAACAGTCACAAACCACAGTTGGATCACCTGCTACTGTCCCTCCTCTTCCACTAGCATACTGTTATGTTCAGCTGATAACTGTTCTCTTGGTCTTTCTGTTGTCTAGTAGGTTTACCATTACTTGTTACTTCTGTAAACTCTCATTATCCTCTCACTTCATGAGGGAGAAAAAACAGAATATACACTACCGTTCCAATGTTTGGGGTCACTTAGAAATGTCTTTGTTTTTGAAAGGAAAGCACATTTGTTGGCCATTAAAGTAACATGAAATTGATCAGAAACACAGTGAAGACATTGCTAATGTTTGTAAATGACTATTGTAGCTGGAAACGGCTGATTTGTTGTGGAATATCTATATAGTGCGTACGGAGGCCCATTATCAGCAACCATAACTCATGTGTTCCAATGGCACGTTGTGTTATCTAATCCAAATGTATCAATTTTAAAAGGCTAATTAATTGATCATTAGAAAACCTTTTGTAATTATGTTAGCACGGCTGAAAACTGTTGACTTGATAAAAGAGCAATAAAACTGGCCTTCTTTAGACTAATTGAGTATCTGGAGCATCAGCATTTGTGGGTTCAATTACAGGCTCAAAATGGCCAGAAACAAATAACTTTCTTCGAATTCTTCGAATACTCGTCAGTCTATTCTTGTTCTGAGAAATTAAGGCTATTCCATGCAAGAAATTGCCAAGAAATGAACGATTGAGTACAACGCTGTGTACTACTCCTTTCACAGAACAGAGCAAACTGTCTATAACCAGAATAGAAAGAGGAGTGGGAGGCCCCGGTTCACAACTGAGCAAGAGGACAAGTACATTATAGTGTCTAGTTTGAGAAACAGACCCCTCACAAGTCCTCAACTGGCAGCTTCATTAAATAGTACCCGCAAAACACCAGTCTCAACGTCAACAGTGAAGAGGTGACTCCGGGATGCTGGCCTTTTATACTCAAACTTGAGCTCAGGCGCATTCTGTTTCCATTGAACATCCTTGAGATGTTTCTACAAGTTGATTGGAGTCCACCTGTTGTAAATTCAATTGATTGGACATGATTTGGAAAGGCACATACCTGTCTATGTAAGGTACCACAGTTGACAGTGCATGTCAGAGCAGAAACCAAGCCATGAGGTCGAACAATTGTCAATAGAGGTCCGAGACAGGATTGTGTCGAGGCACAGATCTTGGGAAGTGTACCAAAACATTTCTGCAGCATGGAAGGTCGCCAAGAACACGGTGGCCTCCATCATTCTTAAATGGAAGAAGGTTGGAACCACGAAGACTCTTCCTAGAGCTGGCCGCCTGGCCAAACTGAGCAATCAGGGAAGAAGGGCCTTGGTCAGGGAGGTGACCAAGAACCCTATGGTCACTCTGAAAGAGCTCAAGACTTCCTCTGTGGAGATGGGAGAAACTTCTAGGACAACCATCTCTGCATCACTCCAACAATCAGGCCTTTATCGTAGAGTGGCCAGACGGAAGCCACTCTTCACTAAAAGGCACATGAACAATCCACTTGGAGTTTGCCAAACGGCACCTAAAGACTCTCAGACCATGAGAGTCTTTAAATGGGAATGAAAACAAGAATATTGTTTTGAGAAGCAAGATTCTTTGGCCTGATGAAACCAAGATTGAACCCTTAGCCTGAATGCCAAGTCTGGAGGAAACCTGACATGGTGGTGGCAGCATCATGCTGTGGGGATGTTTTTCAGCAGCAGAGACTGGAGAAGACTAGTCAGGATCGAGGGAAAGGCGAATTGCGCAAACTACAGAGAAATCCCTGATGAAACCTGCTCCAGAGCGCTCAGGACCTTGGACTGGGGTGAAGGTTCACCTTCCAACAGGATAACAACCCTAAGCACACAGCAAGAGACAATGCAGGAGTGGCTTCGCGACAAGTCTCTGAATGTCCTTGAGTGGCCCCAGCCAGAGCCCAGACTGGATCCCGATCGAACATCTCTGGAGAGACCTGAAAATAGCTATGCATGCAGCAACGCTCCCCAGCCAACCTGACAGAGCTTGGGAGGATATGCAGAGAAGAATGGTGAGAAACTCCCCAAATAAGGAGGCTATATACAGGGGGTACCGGTACAGAGTCAATGTGGAGGCTATATACAGGGGGTACCGGTACAGAGTCCATGTGGAGGCTATATACAGGGGGTACCGGTACAGAGTCAATGTGGAGGCTATATACAGGGGGTACCGGTACAGAGTCAATGTGGAGGCTATATACAGGGTACCGGTACAGAGTCAATGTGGAGGCTATATACAGGGGGTACCGGTACAGAGTCAATGTGGAGGCTATATACAGGGGGTACCGTACAGAGTCAATGTGGAGGCTATATACAGGGGGTACCGGTACAGAGTCAATGTGGAGGCTATATACAGGGGGTACCGGTACAGAGTCAATGTGGAGGCTATATACCAGGGGTACGGTACAGAGTCAATGTGGAGGCTATATACAGGGGACCAGTACAGAGTCAATGTGGAGGCTATATACAGGGGGTACCGTACAGAGTCAATGTGGAGGCTATATACAGGGGGTACCGGTACAAGAGTCAATGTGGAGGCTATATACAGGGGTACCGGTACAGAGTCAATGTGGAGGCTATATACAGGGGGTACCGTACAGAGTCAATGTGGAGCTATATACAGGGGTACTGGTACAGAGTCAATGTGGAGGCTATATACAGGGGGTACTGGTACAGAGTCAATGTGGAGGCTATATACAGGGGGTACCGGTACAGAGTCAATGTGGAGGCTATATACAGGGGTACGGTACAGAGTCAATGTGGAGGCTATATACAGGGGGTACCGGTACAGAGTCAATGTGGAGGCTATATACAGGGGGTACCGGTACAGAGTCAATGTGGAGGCTATATACAGGGGGTACCGGTACAGAGTCAATGTGGAGGCTATATACAGGGTGTTACGGTACAGAGTCAATGTGGAGGCTATATACAGGGGTACGGTACAGAGTCAATGTGGAGGCTATATACAGGGGGTACGGTACAGAGTCAATGTGGAGGCTATATACAGGGTTACGGTACAGAGTCAATGTGGAGGCTATATACAGGGTGTACGGTACAGAGTCAATGTGGAGGCTATATACAGGGTACCGTACAGAGTCAATGTGGAGGCTATATACAGGGGTACGGTACAGAGTCAATGTGGAGGCTATATACAGGGGTACCGGTACAGAGTCAATGTGGAGGCTATATACAGGGGGTACCAGGTACAGAGTCAATGTGGAGGCTATATACAGGGGGTACGGTACAGAGTCAATGTGGAGGCTATATACAGGGGGTACCGGTACAGAGTCAATGTGGAGGCTATATACAGGGGGTACCGGTACAGAGTCAATGTGGAGGCTATATACAGGGGGTACGGTACAGAGTCAATGTGGAGGCTATATACAGGGGGTACCGGTACAGAGTCAATGTGGAGGCTATATACAGGGGGTACCGGTACAGAGTCAATGTGGAGGCTATATACAGGGGGTACCGGTACAGAGTCAATGTGGAGGCTATATACAGGGGGTACCGTACAGAGTCAATGTGGAGGCTATATACAGGGGTACCGTACAGAGTCAATGTGGAGGCTATATACAGGGGTACCGGTACAGAGTCAATGTGGAGGCTATATACAGGGTGTTACGGTACAGAGTCAATGTGGAGGCTATATACAGGGGGTACGGTACAGAGTCAATGTGGAGGCTATATACAGGGGTACCGGTACAGAGTCAATGTGGAGGCTATATACAGGGGGTACCGGTACAGAGTCAATGTGGAGGCTATATACAGGGTGTTACGGTACAGAGTCAATGTGGAGGCTATATACAGGGGGTACCGGTACAGAGTCAATGTGGAGGCTATATACAGGGGGTACGGTACAGAGTCAATGTGGAGGCTATATACAGGGGTACCGGTACAGAGTCAATGTGGAGGCTATATACAGGGGGTACCGGTACAGAGTCAATGTGGAGGCTATATACAGGGGGTACCGTACAGAGTCAATGTGGAGGCTATATACAGGGGGTACGGTACAGAGTCAATGTGGAGGCTATATACAGGGGTACCGGTACAGAGTCAATGTGGAGGCTATATACAGGGGGTACCGTACAGAGTCAATGTGGAGGCTATATACAGGGGGTACCGGTACAGAGTCAATGTGGAGGCTATATACAGGGGGTACCGGTACAGAGTCAATGTGGAGGCTATATACAGGGGTACCGGTACAGAGTCAATGTGGAGGCTATATACAGGGGGTACCGGTACAGAGTCAATGTGGAGGCTATATACAGGGGGTACGGTACAGAGTCAATGTGGAGGCTATATACAGGGGGTACGGTACAGAGTCAATGTGGAGGCTATATACAGGGGTTACGGTACAGAGTCAATGTGGAGGCTATATACAGGGGGTACCGGTACAGAGTCAATGTGGAGGCTATATACAGGGGGTACGGTACAGAGTCAATGTGGAGGCTATATACAGGGGTTACGGTACAGAGTCAATGTGGAGGCTATATACAGGGGGTACGGTACAGAGTCAATGTGGAGGCTATATACAGGGGGTACGGTACAGAGTCAATGTGGAGGCTATATACAGGGGTACGGTACAGAGTCAATGTGGAGGCTATATACAGGGGGTACCGGTACAGAGTCAATGTGGAGGCTATATACAGGGGTACCGGTACAGAGTCAATGTGGAGGCTATATACAGGGGGTACGGTACAGAGTCAATGTGGAGGCTATATACAGGGGTACGGTACAGAGTCAATGTGGAGGCTATATACAGGGGTACCGGTACAGAGTCAATGTGGAGGCTATATACAGGGGTACGGTACAGAGTCAATGTGGAGGCTATATACAGGGGGTACCGTACAGAGTCAATGTGGAGGCTATATACAGGGGGTACCGGTACAGAGTCAATGTGGAGGCTATATACAGGGGTACGGTACAGAGTCAATGTGGAGGCTATATACAGGGGGTACCGGTACAGAGTCAATGTGGAGGCTATATACAGGGGTACGGTACAGAGTCAATGTGGAGGCTATATACAGGGGGTACCGGTACAGAGTCAATGTGGAGGCTATATACAGGGGGTACCGTACAGAGTCAATGTGGAGGCTATATACAGGGGGTACCGGTACAGAGTCAATGTGGAGGCTATATACAGGGGGTACGGTACAGAGTCAATGTGGAGGCTATATACAGGGGGTACGGTACAGAGTCAATGTGGAGGCTATATACAGGGGTACGGTACAGAGTCAATGTGGAGGCTATATACAGGGGGTACCGGTACAGAGTCAATGTGGAGGCTATATACAGGGGTACCGGTACAGAGTCAATGTGGAGGCTATATACAGGGGGTACGGTACAGAGTCAATGTGGAGGCTATATACAGGGGTACCGGTACAGAGTCAATGTGGAGGCTATATACAGGGGTACGGTACAGAGTCAATGTGGAGGCTATATACAGGGGGTACGGTACAGAGTCAATGTGGAGGCTATATACAGGGGGTACGGTACAGAGTCAATGTGGAGGCTATATACAGGGGGTACGGTACAGAGTCAATGTGGAGGCTATATACAGGGGGTACGGTACAGAGTCAATGTGGAGGCTATATACAGGGGGTACGGTACAGAGTCAATGTGGAGGCTATATACAGGGGGTACGGTACAGAGTCAATGTGGAGGCTATATACAGGGGTACCGGTACAGAGTCAATGTGGAGGCTATATACAGGGGGTACGGTACAGAGTCAATGTGGAGGCTATATACAGGGGGTACCGTACAGAGTCAATGTGGAGGCTATATACAGGGGGTACCGGTACAGAGTCAATGTGGAGGCTATATACAGGGGGTACGGTACAGAGTCAATGTGGAGGCTATATACAGGGGTACGGTACAGAGTCAATGTGGAGGCTATATACAGGGGGTACCGGTACAGAGTCAATGTGGAGGCTATATACAGGGGGTACGGTACAGAGTCAATGTGGAGGCTATATACAGGGTGTACGGTACAGAGTCAATGTGGAGGCTATATACAGGGGGTACCGTACAGAGTCAATGTGGAGGCTATATACAGGGGGTACCGGTACAGAGTCAATGTGGAGGCTATATACAGGGGGTACCGGTACAGAGTCAAGTGGAGGCTATATACAGGGTACCGGTACAGAGTCAATGTGGAGGCTATATACAGGGGGTACCGGTACAGAGTCAATGTGGAGGCTATATACAGGGGGTTTACGGTACAGAGTCAATGTGGAGGCTATATACAGGGGTACCAGTACAGTCAATGTGGAGGCTATATACAGGGGGTACCGGTACAGAGTCAATGTGGAGGCTATATACAGGGGGTACCGGTACAGAGTCAATGTGGAGGCTATATACAGGGGGGTTACGGTACAGAGTTCAATGTGAGGCTATATACAGGGGGGTACCGGTACAAGAGTCAATGTGGAGGCTATATACAGGGTACCGGTACAGAGTCAATGTGGAGGGCTATATACAGGGGGGTTACCGGTACAGAGTCAATGTGGAGGCTATATACAGGTGTTACGGTACCAGAGTCAATGTGGAGACTATATACAGGGGGTACGGTACAGAGTCAATGTGGAGGCTATATACAGGGGGTACCGGTACAGAGTCAATGTGGAGGCTATATACAGGGTGTTACGGTACAGAGTCAATGTGGAGGCTAATATACAGGGGGTACGGGGTACAGAGTCAATGTGGAGGCTATATACAGGGGGTACCGTACAGAGTCAATGTGGAGGCTATATACAGGGGGTACCGGTACAGAGTCAATGTGGAGGCTATATACAGGGGTACGGTACAGAGTCAATGTGGAGGCTATATACAGGGGGTACCGGTACAGAGTCAATGTGGAGGCTATATACAGGGGTACCGGTACAGAGTCAATGTGGAGGCTATATACAGGGGGTACCGGTACAGAGTCAATGTGGAGGCTATATACAGGGGGTACCGGTACAGAGTCAATGTGGAGGCTATATACAGGGGGTACCGGTACAGAGTCAATGTGGAGGCTATATACAGGGGGTACCGGTACAGAGTCAATGTGGAGGCTATATACAGGGGGTACGGTACAGAGTCAATGTGGAGGCTATATACAGGGGGTACCGGTACAGAGTCAATGTGGAGGCTATATACAGGGGGTACCGGTACAGAGTCAATGTGGAGGCTATATACAGGGGGTACCGGTACAGAGTCAATGTGGAGGCTATATACAGGGGGTACCGGTACAGAGTCAATGTGGAGGCTATATACAGGGGTACCGGTACAGAGTCAATGTGGAGGCTATATACAGGGGGTACCGGTACAGAGTCAATGTGGAGGCTATATACAGGGGTACCGGTACAGAGTCAATGTGGAGGCTATATACAGGGGGTACCGGTACAGAGTCAATGTGGAGGCTATATACAGGGGGTACCGGTACAGAGTCAATGTGGAGGCTATATACAGGGGGTACCGGTACAGAGTCAATGTGGAGGCTATATACAGGGGGTACCGGTACAGAGTCAATGTGGAGGCTATATACAGGGGGTACCGGTACAGAGTCAATGTGGAGGCTATATACAGGGGGTACCGGTACAGAGTCAATGTGGAGGCTATATACAGGGGGTACCGGTACAGAGTCAATGTGGAGGCTATATACAGGGGGTACTGGTACAGAGTCAATGTGGAGGCTATATACAGGGGGTACCGGTACAGAGTCAATGTGGAGGCTATATACAGAGGGTACTGGTACAGAGTCAATGTAGAGGCTATATACAGGGGGTACCGGTACAGAGTCAATGTGGAGGCTATATACAGGGGGTACCGGTACAGAGTCAATGGGGAGGCTATATACAGGGGGTACCGGTACAGAGTCAATGTGGAGGCTATATACAGGGGGGGTACCGGTACAGAGTCAATGTGGAGGCTATATACAGGGGGTACTGGTACAGAGTCAATGTGGAGGCTATATACAGGGGGTACTGGTACAGAGTCAATGTGGAGGCTATATACAGGGGGTACCGGTACAGAGTCAATGTGGAGGCTATATACAGGGTGTTACAGTACAGAGTCAATGTTGACTCTGTCAATGTTCATTGGCGTCAATGTTCATTGGCGGTGCTCACTGCTAAAGTGGATACCAATTTAACCAAAGTGGAAAGTCTGGAGAAGGCAACTCCACAGTGTTGCCCTCCCAGAGTGCAAAGAACCTTGGCGTGACCCAGAACAAAATCCTGTCGTTCTCTGCAAACATCAAAGCAGGTTCATGCTCTACAACATCTGTAAAGTACGACCCTACCTCACACAGGAAGAGGAACATCCGTAGAGTACGACCTTACCTCACACAGGAAGAGGAACATCCGTAGAGTACGACCCTACCTCACACAGGAAGTGGCGCAGGTCCTAATCCAGGCAATTGTCCTCTCCCGTCTGGACTACTGCAACTCACTTTTGTCAGGGCTCCCTGCTTCTGCCATCAAACCCCTGCAACTAATCCAGAACACTGCAGCCGCCTGGTTTTCAACCTTCTCAAGTCCTCTCATATGTCACCCCGCTCCTCCGCTCACTCCACTGGCTTCCAGTTGAAGCTCACATCCACTACGAGACACATCCTCCCTATCGTCAGGCTACGCTCACACCATGCACCTCAACCAGAGCACTCCGACTCAGGTCTCTTGGCCCTCCCACCCCTACGGGAGGGCAGCTCCTGCTCAGCCCAGTCCAAGCTCTTCTATGTCCTGGATCCCCAATATTGGAACCAGCTTCCCCCCAGAGGCCCTTCTAGCTCTGACTCTACTGACAGCTACAGAATGAGGTAAAATGTACTTTCTGTGCCTGTGATATGTGGTTGTCCCCACCAAGCTATCTGGAGATTAATGTACTGACTATGCATGTGATATGTAGTTGTCCCACCAAGCTATCTGGAGATTAATGTACTGACTATGCCTGTGATATGTAGTTGTCCCACAAAGCTATCTGGAGATTAATGTACTGACTATGCATGTGATATGTAGTTGTCCCACCAAGCTATCTGGAGATTAATGTACTGACTATGCCTGTGATATATAGTTGTCCCACCAAGCTATCTGGAGATTAATGTACTGACTATGCCTGTGATATATAGTTGTCCCACCAAGCTATCTGGAGATTAATGTACTGACTATGCATGTGATATGTAGTTGTCCCACCAAGCTATCTGGAGATTAATGTACTGACTATGCCTGTGATATATAGTTGTCCCACCAAGCTATCTGGAGATGAAAACTTGTTGAGGATAGGGGGCAGTATATTCACTTTGGATGAATTGCGTGCCCATAGTGAACTGCATCAAACTCTGTCCTAGATTGCTAATATATGCATATTATTATTACTATTGTATAGAAAACACTCTGAAGTTTCTAAAATTGTTTGAATTATGTCTGTGAGTATAACAGAACTCATAGGGCAGGCAATCTTCCAAACAAGAAGTGAAATTCTGAAAGTTGGGGCAACTTTGACGTCATCGCCCCCTCCTTTCCCAATTATGGAATGGGAGGTTTCTGGTTTTGTTTTCCTGTTTATACTAAATTAATTATTATATATATTTTTCGAATGGCATCCTAAGGGTACATGTTTTATGGACCTATAATGAGTTATACATAATGTACCTATAATCCCCTCACCCCCCCCCCCCCCAACCCAAAAAAATATGGTAAAAAATATTTAAAAAAATAAGGAAATGTAGACTGTACTCTGTTTCCTTTTCTTTCTAGACCACATTCTGACATAATTTTAGACCACATTCTGACATAATTTTAGACCACATTCTGACATTATTTTAGACCACATTCTGACATCATTTTAGACCACATTCTGACATCATTTTAGACCACATTCTGACATCATTTTAGACCACATTCTGACATCATGTTAGATCACCTTCTGACATGATTTGCTCAGTAAAAAAAATGTTTTACCCACAATCATCTCTATATGATTCTTCCGTGACACTCCTCATTAAGCCACCATTAGATGCAATTAGTGCGCAATGCTATTTTAATCACCAACAATAACGCATGACTGGAACATCACCAGCGGAAAAGAGCAAGACAACGAATGTACAATGTTTTGAGGGATTACAGAATGGTTCATAATTGAAAAGCTATAGCCTGTGAGACGTTGAGATATGGTAGTGAGTGAAAGGCCACACGCCTCGTTCTCCCGCTGAACAACTTTACATGACAGTAAACATGCCTCTCTCTCTCTCTCTCTCTCTCTCCCACCCTCTCTCTCTCCCACCCTCTCTCTCTCTCTCTCGCTCTCTCTCTCTACCCTTCTCTCTCTCCCACTCTCTCTCTCGCTCTCTCTCTCTACCCTTCTCTCTCTCCCACCATCTCTCTCTCTCTCTCTCTCTCTACCCTTCTCTCTCCCACCCTCTCTCTCTCTCTCTTTCTCTCTCTCTACCTTTCTCCCTCTCTCTCCCACCCTCTCTCTCTCTCTCTCTCTCTCTCCCTTTCTCTCTCTCTACCCTTCTCTCTCTCTCTCTCCCACCTCTCTCTCTCTCTCTACCCTTCTCTCTCTCCCACCCTCTCTCTCGCTTTCTCTCTCCAATCTCTTCAATCAACACTGTCACAGAGACAGACGGAAGAGACAGACTGCTAATGACAAAAGACTGAAGTAATTGAGCTATTGTAAATGGCAATAAAAATCTAAAGTACAAATGAACTGAGCTCCTATGGAATGATATGATGAATAGATGGGTTAAGCTGTTTTAAAAGACAAAGCGAGATTGTGAGGAGGGATGAGGAAGGTAGCTTCCCCTGGTGTGTGAAGTGGAAACATCTAGGAGCAACAACGGCTCAGTCACGATGTGGTAGGCTACACAAGCTCACAGAACAGGACCGCCGAGTGCTGAAGCGCATAGTGTGTAAAAATCATCTGTCCTCGGTTGCAACTACCGAGTTCCAAACTGCCTCTGAAAGCAACTACAGCGCAATAATTGTTTGTCGGGAGCTTCATGAAAAGAGTTTCCGTGGCCGAGCAGCCGCACACAAGCCTAAGATCATCATATGCAATGGCAAGCATCAGCTGGAGTGGTGTAAAGCTCGCCACTATTGGACTGTAGAGCAGTGTAAACACGTTTGGTGTAATGAATAAAGAGGAATAATGGTCTGGGGCTGTTATCCATGGTTCTGGCCCCTTAGTTTCAGTGAAGGGAAATCTTGATGCTATAGCATACAATGACATTCTAGACAATTTTGTGCTTCCAACTTTGTGGCAACAGTTTAACAACACCCCCGTGCACAAAGCGAGGTCCATACAGAAATGGTTGGTTGATATCAGTGTGGAAGAACTTGACTGGTCTGCACAGAGACCTGACCCTAACCCCATCAAACAAATTTGGGATGAATTGGAACACTGACTAAGAGCCAGGCCTAATCGCCCAACATAATTTGCCCGACCTCACTAATGGTCTTGTAGCTGAATGGAAGCAAGTCCCTTCAGCAATGTTCCAAAATCTAATGGAAAGCCTTCCCAGAAGAGTGGAGACTGTTATAGTTGCAAAGGGTGGACCAACTCCATATTAAAACCTTTCTAGGGCAGGCGTTCCACTAGCGGAACCCCTCGACAACATTCTGCTGAAAAGGCAGTGCGCGATTTTTTTTTAAATATGGAACTTTCACACATTAACAAGCCCAATACAGCAAATGAAAGATAAACCTCTTGTTAATCTGCCCATCGTGTCCGATTAAAAAAATGCTTTACAGCGAAAGCACAACATGTGATGTCATAGCCAAGTCGTAAAAACACACAGCCATTTTTCCAGCCAAAGATAGGAATCACAAAAAGCAGAAATATAGATCAAATTAATCACTAACCTTTGATGATCTTCATCAGATGACACTCATAGGACATCATGTTACACAATACATGTATGTTTTGTTCGATAATGTGGATATTTATATCCAAAAATCTCAGTTTACATTGGCGCGTTACGTGCAGTAATGTTTTGATTCCAAAAACATCCGGTGATTGCAGAAATACTCATAATAAACATTGATAAAAGATAATAAACAGATTAAAGATAGACTTCTCCTTAATGCTGTGTCAGATTTCAATGTTTTTTAAAGAGATGGGTGGGGCTAAAGCTTAAGAGCGTGTGAACAAAGAAGAGCTCTCCAGTAGGTGTACCAAAACATAATCAAGGGCCATTTTCTCAAAAGTGGGGTTACAAGTTCATCAACTTTCAAAGCAGAATTACATTCACAGTGTTCCTCAATACCATTTTCTCTACTAGTCTCTAATTTCATCCAAAGTTTAAAAAAATACAATTTTACTACATAGGACCGACTCCAGTTGGTCGGTTACACATAATTAAATTTTTTGTTGAAGCTGTGCTGAAGTGCATTCTGTTACACTTTCATTTTATCACAACAAGTTTAAATGTTTAAATGTAGTTTAAATGCAAAATGTAACATTTTGGGGTAAAGTTTATAAATTAAATCCAGTTATTTAGTAATGAGTCATTAGTCCGTGTTCTTAGCAGTGACCTTCAAATATAATATTTTACACTTGTTGTTTTAACACAACCCAAATATAGACCGTTATTGTATGGCAAAACAGTGTGATGTGTGTGTTCTGTCACCCAAGATAGCTTAAGATAGCTGTAGTGAGTCAGTGAATGGAAATATCTGTTGATCTGGTTCTGGCACTGCCTGATAGACAGATCTTTGTTTAATACCACTAAAGACAGACTGTATATCACCCACGCATGCTTTGTTATTCTTAGTTTACAATTTGAGCGTGCGCATCAAATTCAGCTGAGGCTTTAGTCTGATGTTTCGACTGTTTTGTTCATGAAGTAATATAAATCCATTTTAATCATCAATCTTATGAAATATTATCTTATGAAATAATACGTACTAAGACAATAGGGCCCTGACCCTGACCCTGACCCACGCATGCTTTGTTATTCTTAGTTTACAATTTGAGCGTGCGCAGTCAGGTCCATCCTGTTCCTCCTCCCCGCACTCGCCCTGAGGTGTGTGTCATCAGCCCGGTGCCACCTGTACCGGTCCCACGCATCAGGCCTCCAGTGCGCCTCCTCAGTCCAGTACGTCCTGTGCCTCATCCCCGCACTAGCCCTGAAGTGTGTGTCATCAGCCCGGTGCCACCTATACCCATCCCACGCATCAGGCTTCCAGTGTGCCTTCACAGTCCAGAGCTTCCGGCGACGTTTCACAGTCCGGAACCTCCTGAGACAGTCTACGTTCCGGAACCTCCTGAAATGGTTTGCGGTCCGGAACCTCCTGAGACGGTCGGCTGTCCGGAGCCTTCAGCAGGGGTTCTCAGTCCAGAGCCTCCTGCGACGATCTAGGGTCCGGTTCCTCCGGCAACGAATCACGGTTCGGAGCTTCCGGCGACTATCCCATGGTTCGGAGCTTCCAGTGACTATCCCCACACCAGAGCCGCCATTGAGGATGACGTATCTGCGAGCAGAGTGGGTACTTTGCCCCGCACCAGAGCCACCATTGAGGATGACGTATCTGCGAGCAGAGTGGGTACTTTGCCCCGCACCCCGACGCCCTGTGACATCCATCGTAGATGCCCACCCGGACCCTCCCCTATTGAGTCAGGTTTTGCGGTTGGAGTCCGCTCCTTTGTGGGGGAGGGGGGGGGGGGTACTGTCATGCCCTGGTATGGTTCCCAACCAGAGACAGCCGTTTATCGTTGTCTCTCATTGGGGATCATATTTAGGTGGCCATTTCCCTTTGGTGTTTGTAGGTTCTTAATTATGTTTAGTTGCCTGTCAGCACTCGTTTGTATAGCTTCACGTTTCATTTTGTTGTTTGTTGTTTTTGTTCATTCATTAAAACGAGAATGTACGCTGCGCCTTGGTCTCATCCTTCCGACGACAGGCGTGACACCTGTTTCAATTTGCCATTTAAAACATGTTTTTTTCTTGTACATTGAACAATTTTCTTATGTGCGGTGATGTATGTTCTGAAATGCAGGCTATTATACTATATACTATTTAATTATTAGACCTTCAACATATTATCTGGATTATGGAAAGGAAGGGGCTAGGAGAGAAGGCAAAAATATATGAGCAAAAATGTATTTACTTTGGATTATATTGAAAATAACCCAAGGGTTACATAAAAAATGACACAGATGCTGGGTCCATCCCCCAAGCAATTTGATGGGTTTATGTTACAACCTAACACACTGAGTTGTTTTAACCCAGCAATATAGTCTAATTTACCCAGCAACCCAGCAACTGGGTTAAGTGCTCAACCCAAGGAGCTGGGTTAGAAGCACAACCCAACCCCGCTGGGTTGAATTAACCCAGTGCTGTGTTCGTCCAAAGTTAACCCAATTTCTGGTTGTCAAAATTACCCAAATTGTGTTTTTTTACCAATAATTTTTTTGTCTAACAATAATTCATTTTGGAAAAATGATTACTTGACATATTATGCATAACTCAATTTGTACGTTTTAAGAATAAAAAGCAGCAATGATTTTCCGTGTCCAATTATTGTAATTATTTATTATCATCATTATTATTATTTTTTTCATTTATTAGTATCATTATTATTATTAAATATTGTTGTCAGTATTATTAATAATATCATCATCACTGCAACAATTATTACAATTTTAATTTGTATTGTTATAATTATAATTTGTATTATTATTGTGTTTTAATGATTCAGTACATTGAACTAGCTATGGACCAAGGACTTCCGTAGGAATGCTAAGTCCAACGTTCACTTTAAAAGGTAATAGTTCTGAACTAGGTTTGATTTCACTTACCTTCTAATTAAAACATATTTGAAATGCTCTTTTAAACTCCTATTGTTTGAAATATATTGATCAGCTCTCACTTGGATCACATAAATGATTATGCTGTTGCCTCTTTAAACATCTTAAGGTCAAAATCCCCATAGTGTTCACATTTAGCTCATGGATATGTTGTAGCTACATAAAACAGCGAAATAAACAGTTTGTTTTGGAAATATCTCATCTTTGCTCTTTTCTTCAGTACCATGCTCATTATTTAAAATGTATTGGATTTATTTGCATCTGTTAAGACATTGAATACATGTTTAGCAAATCTACTACATTTAGTATGTTTATTTTTCTTTCTCTGAGAAGTAAGTTCATTTAAATGTATATGTGATTTAGTTGATATAGATGCAACATTTCAATGTTAAGACACAGTAACCAAAAACCTGATCTTATTTTGCATATTTATATGTTGTTTGCAGCAAATTTGCAAACAATACAAGGTTCCAGAGTTGTTTGCTAGAAGTTAACAAGTTGCCACAAATGTTCCCAAACTGTTTGCCCAAAAAACAAAATATAATATTTCCTCAAATTTACAGGAACAGTTTGTCACAACATATGTTTGCTTGTAAAAATATGAGGTTGTCTCAAATGTGCAACAAATTGGCCAAAGGTTTGCCACAACTGTTTGCCAGAAGCTTGTTATTTTGGTAAGGAGT
Organism: Oncorhynchus kisutch; assembly: GCF_002021735.2. Taxonomy (NCBI): domain Eukaryota; kingdom Metazoa; phylum Chordata; class Actinopteri; order Salmoniformes; family Salmonidae; genus Oncorhynchus; species Oncorhynchus kisutch. Next base: position 87,663,755 of record NC_034184.2, read on the forward strand.
ACATTTAGTTCCTGATGTTAACTCATAATGTAACTCAGCTGTGACCTGTTCCCTACACACTTTTCTTGCATTTGCAAAAATCGTTACAACTTAAACTCTACTACTCACTTGTCTCTGTCCATAGGTTGCCTGTAGCCTAATCACCTCTCTGTCTGCCTGTAGCCTAATCACATCTCTGTCTGCCTGTAGCCTAATCACTTCTCTGTCTGCCTGTAGCCTAATCACATCTCTGTCTGCCTGTAGCCTAATCACATCTCTGTCTGCCTGTAGCCTAATCACATCTCTGTCTGTCTGTAGCCTATCCACCTCTCAGTCTGCCTGTAGCCTAATCACTTCTCTGTCTGCCTGTAGCCTAATCACCTCTCTGTCTGTCTGTAGCCTAATCACATCTCGGTCTGCCTTCTAGCCTAATCACCTCTGTCTGTCTGTAGCCTATCCACTTCTCTGTCTGCCTGTAGCCTAATCACTTCTCTGTCTGCCTTTAGCCTACCCACTTCTCTGTCTGCCTGTAGCCTAATCACTTCTCTGTCTGCCTGTAGCCCACTCACTTCTGTATCTGCCTGTAGCCTAATCACTTCTCTGTCTGCCTGTAGCCTACTCACCTCTCTGTCTGCCTGTAGCCTAATCACTTCTATGTCTGCCTGTAGCCTACCCACTTCTCTGTCTGCCTGTAGCCTAATCACTTCTCTGTCTGCCTGTAGCCTACCCACTTCTCTGTCTGCCTGTAGCCTAATCACTTCTCTGTCTGCCTGTAGCCTACCCACTTCTCTGTCTGCCTGTAGCCTAATCACTTCTCTGTCTGCCTGTAGCCTAATCACTTCTCTGTCTGCCTGTAGCCTAATCACTTCTCTGTCTGCCTGTAGCCTAATCACTTCTCTGTCTGCCTGTAGCCTAATCACTTCTCTGTCTGCCTGTAGCCTAATCACTTCTCTGTATGCCTGTAGCCTAATCACTTCTCTGTCTGCCTGTAGCCTACCCACTTCTCTGTCTGCCTGTAGCCTACCCACTTCTCTGTCTGCCTGTAGCCTAATCACTTCTCTGTCTGCCTGTAGCCTAATCACTTCTCTGTCTGCCTGTAGCCTACCCACTTCTCTGTCTGCCTGTAGCCTAATCACTTCTCTGTCTGCCTGTAGCCTAATCACTTCTGTCTGCCTGTAGCCTACCCACTTCTCTGTCTGCCTGTAGCCTACCCACTCTCTGTCTGCCTGTAGCCTACCCACTTCTATGTCTGTCTGAGTTGATGATATAATTAGCAATGCATAAAAAACAACGAAACAGGGAAACCTAAACATGAAGGATTGTAGGAGGGGGTAGGATGGGATTGTGGATTGTGTGTGTGTTCGTGTGCCTTTCTATCAGCGGTTGAGAATGAGGCCCCATCATCTCTGATCCTAATTGCCATGTGCATGTCTCCATATTTATTATGTAGGTAACACATGTTCTACCAGGAGATTTCCTGAGAATAACAATCTGCTAATTTCATCAGGGTCACGTTGTCCCAGCGTCAGTCGTTTCAATCAGGCCGATTTGAATATCATCGCCTGGTTAATAGAAGTGGAGAAGTTTCATTGCCGTTGTCTTCCGCAACCCTGTCCTGGAAAACAATTTGGCAGCACTCCTCTTGTTGTTGTTGTGGTTGTTGTTGTCAGCCAATGAAAGAAAAGAACAAGGAGAAAGGAAAAAGGAAGATGAAAAAAGTAGGGTATTATTTGAGACTGAGAGTCCCTCGTTGTTGGAGGCTGGAAATCCCTGCTGATGCCGTATTTATAACTTTTAAAATGCCTTTCTGAGTCTAAATAGTACATTTCCCCCTGGGGAAATATGTCCAGGATAGATATTGACTCAGAGACGAAAACAAAATAATGGAGAAAGCCATGCCAACAAAGGATATAGCTGGTGTATGGGAGAGTTAGAATGACAGTACAGAGTGAGCCATGGCAACAAAGGATACAGCTGGTGTATGGGAGAGTTAGGATGACAGTACAGAGTGAGCCATGGCAACAAAGGATACAGCTGGTGTATGGGAGAGTTAGGATGACAGTACAGAGTGAGCCATGGCAACAAAGGATACAGCTGGTGTATGGGAGAGTTAGGATGCCAGTACAGAGTGAGCCATGGCAACAACAGATACGGCTGGTGTATGGGAGATTTAGAATGACAGTACAGAGTGAGCCATGGCAACAAAGGGTACAGCTGGTGTATGGGAGAGTTAGGATGACAGTACAGAGTGAGCCATGGCAACAAAGTATACGTCTGGTGCGTGGGAGAGTTATTTTTTTATATATTTTTTATTTCACCTTTATTTAACAAGGTAGGCTAGTTGAGAACACCTTTATTTAACCAGGTAGGCTAGTTGAGAACACCTTTATTTAACAAGGTAGGCTAGTTGAGAACACGTTCTCATTTACAACTGCAATCTGGCTAAATATAAAGCAAAGCAGTTAAAATATGATTCTCTGTGTTTGTTTGCTGGGGTGCTGTACTCAGATAATAGCATGGTTTGCTTTCGCCATAAAGCCTTTTTGAAATCTGACACATTTGGCTAGATGCACAACAAGTGTAGCTTTAATTTGGCGTATTGCATGTGTGATTTCATGAAAGTTAAATTTTTATAGTAATTTATTTGTATTTGGCACTCTGCATTTTCACTGGATGTTTGCTAGCGTCCCACATATCCCAGAGAAGTTCAACACAAGAGTGATAGATGTGCAGAAGATGAATGTGCAAGTAGAGATACAAGGGTGCAAAGGAGCAAAACAATAAATAACAGTATGGGGATGAGGTGTTTGGGTGGGCTATTTACAAATGAGCTATGTACAGGTGTAGTGATCTGTGAGCTGCTCTGACAGCTGGTGCTTAAAGTTAGTGAGAGAGATATGAGTCTCCAGCTTCAGTGTATTTTGCAATTCGTTCCAGTCATTGGCAGCAGAGAACTGGAAGGAAAGGCGGCCAATATAGGAATTGGCTTTGGGGGTGACCAGTGAAATATACCTGCTGGAGCGAGTGCTACAGGTGGGTGCTGCTATGGTGACCAGTGAGCTTGGATAAGGTGGGGCTTTACCTAGCAAAGACTTATAGATGACCTGGAGCCAGTGGGTTTGGTGATGAAAATGAAGCAAGGGCCAGCCAACGAGAGCATACAGGTTGCAGTGTGGGTAATGTATGGGGCTTTGGTGACAAAACGGATCGCACTGTGATAGACTACATCAAATATGCTGAGCAGAGTGTTGGAGGCTATTTTGTAAATGACATCGCCGAAGTGAAGGATCAGTAGGATGGTCAGTTTACGAGGGTATGTTTGACGGATGAGTGAAAGATGCTTTGTTGTGAAATAGGAAGCCAATTCTAGGTTTAAGTTTGGATTGGAGTTGCTTAATGTGGGTCTGGAAGGAGAGTTTACAGTCTAACCAGACACCTAGGTATTTGTAGTTGTCCACATATTCTAAGTCAGAACTGTCCAGAGTAGTGATGCTAGTCGGGCTGGAATGTGCGGGCAGCGATCGGTTGAAGAGCATGCATTTAGTTTTGCTTGCATTTAAGAACAGTTGGAGGCCACGGAAGGAGTGTTGTCATGCATTGAAGCTCGTCTGGAGGTTTGTTAACACAGCATACAAAAAAGGGCCAGAAGTATACAGAATGTTGTCGTAGAGGTGGATCAGAGAATCACAAGCAGCAAGAGCTACATCATTAATGATACAAATAATTGGCCCGAGAATTGAACCCTGTGGCACCCCCAAAGAGACTGCCAGAGGTCCGGACAGCACGCTCTCCGATTTGACACACTGAACTCTGTCTGAGAAGTGGTTGGTGAACCAGGCGAGTCAATCATTTGAGAAACCAAGGCTGTGAGTCTGCCGATAAGAATGCAGCAATTGACAGAGTCGAAAGCCTTGGCCAGGTCGATGAAGACGGCTGCACAGTACTGTCTTTTATCGATGGCGGTTATGATATCGTTTAGGACCTTGAGTGTGGTAGAGGTGCACCCATGACCTGCTCAGAAACAGTGGGATTCGAAATGTTCGGTGATCTGTTTGTTAACTTGGCTTTCGAAGAAGCTCCTTGACTGAGCAGCAGTCTTCATCGGTACCCTACTGTGTCCATGTCTCCGGCAGGACGTGTGATCAACATTTGGATAAACTCGTCACCCTTGAGCTGATAGGAGGTACTTTGATGTAGATTAGAGGTGTGAGATGAGCAAAGGAAATGAAGGTCTACTAATTGTTCTCTGGCCTGTGAAGAGTGTAGAGGAAGTGGCTGGTTGTGCTTGACGTCTGGCGTGGAAGTGTGTTAAATTCAACGATCCTCTAAAATGTCTGTAGTGACCTCATCTTCCATTGCTTCTAATTGTGTGTTTCTTTGTGTTTATGTGTGTATGTGTGGAGTTTTAATTACATACAGATGAGATCTACTGGATAGACATTTGTCTTCAGATTGTTTTCCCTTCCGATACACTGGAGCAGCAGGCCATCACAGTGCAGCATCCTGTGAGCAGTTTTGGGAGTTGAGTTCCTTGCTAAAGGGAACATCGGCAGTAGGTGGAACCGGAGGTATTGATACAGTTGGCTCACTCCTGCCAGATCCCCCGTCAGCACTGGGAATCAAATGATGTCAATTCTATTGTGTATTGTTAAAGCCGTACGTTTCCTTGTAACAAATGTCCAGGCCATGAATCTGGGATGAGGACACTACTTTAATGGGAGTGAATTTCAATAAAGAACCATTTACCTAGAAGTCGTATCTGCTGTAAAGCTTCAGGGAGTAAATTAATTTGTCACTACGTAATTCATGGCAACTAGCCAAAATAAATAAAGACATTTATTTAAATCAATTAAGATAATGCAGAGCCTTCACACCACTTGATTCTACATTTTGTTACAGCCTGAATTTTAAATGGATTAAATTGAGATTTTGTTGTAAATTATCTTATTTAACACCCGCTGTTGAATTTTACCCCTTTTATATAGAAATAGTCTAATCTACAAATGTGAAGGGATGTACACATACTTAAGTATATATAGTGTATATTGATTCGGTAAGTATTCAACCCCCTGAGTCAATACATGTTAGAATCGCCTTCGACAGCAACTACAGCTGTGAGTCTTTCTGGGTAAGTCTCTAAGAGCTTTCCACACATGAATTGTGCAACATTGGCAAATTGTTATTTTCAAAATTCCTCAAGCTCTGTCAAATTGGTTATTGATCATTGCTAGACAACCATTTTCAGGCCTCGTCATAGATTTTCAAGTAGATTTAAGTCAAAACTAACTCGGCCACTCAGGAACATTCACTGTCGTCTTGGTAACCAGCGTAGCTTTGGCATTGTGTGTTAGGTGCTTAGCCGGTAGTCAGCTCCATTCTGGTACTGAAAAACTCCCCAGTCCTTAACGATTACAAAACATACCCATAACATGATGCAGCCACCTCTATGCTTAAAAATATGGAGAGGTGTACTCAGTAATGTGTTGTATTGGATTCTCCCCCAACATAACACTTTGTATGCAAGACAAAAACTTATTTGATTTGCAACATTTTCAGTATTAATTACATGTTTTGGTTGCAAATTGTAGAATATTTTAATTCTGTACAGGCTTCCTTCTTTTCACTGTCAATTAGGTTAGTATTGTGGAGTAACTACAATGTTGTTGATCCATCCTCAGTTTTCTCCTATCACAGCCATTAAACTCTGTAACTGTTTTAAAGTCACCATTGGCCTCATGGTGAAATCCCTGAGCAGTTTCCTTCCTCTCCGGCAACTGAGTTAGGAAGGACACCTGTATCTTTGTGGTGACTGGGTTTATTCATACACCAACCAATTAATGAATTAATAACTTCACCATCATCAAAGAGATATTCAGTGTCTGCCTTTTTAGTTTATTTTTACCCATCTACCAATAGGTGCCCTTCTTTGCGAGTCATTGGAAAACCTCCCTGGTCTTTGTGGTATGAAATTTACTGCTCGACTGAGGGACCTTACAGATAATTAAACGTGTTGGGTACAGAGATGAGGTAGTCATTCAACATTCATGTTAAACACTTATCGCACACAGAATGAGTCCATGCAACTATTATGTGACTTGTTGAGCACATTTCTACTCCTGAACTTGAAAACTTATTGACATTTCAGCCTTTCTTTTTTTTTTACCCCTTTTTCTCCCCAATTTCGTGGTGTCCAATTGTTTTAGTAGCTACTATCTTGTCTCATCGCTACAACTCCCGTACGGGCTCGGGAGAGACGAAGGTTGAAAGTCATGCGTCCTCCGATACGCAACCCAACCAAGCCGCACTGCTTCTTAACACAGCGCGCATCCAACCCGGAAGCCAACCGCACCAATGTGTCGGAGGAAACACTGTGCACCTGGCAACCTTGGTTAGCGCGCACTGCGCCCGGCCCGCCACAGGAGTCACTGGTGCGCGATGATACAAGGATATCCCTACCGGCCAAGCCCTCCCTAACCCTGACGATGCTGGGCCAATTGTGCGTCGTCCCACGGACCTCCCGGTTGCGGCCGGTTGCAACAGAGCCTGGGCGCAAACCCAGAGTCTCTGGTGGCACAGCTGGAGCTGCAGTACTGCGCCCTTAACCACTGCGACACCCGGGAGGCCTAAATTGGTAAATGATCTAGACACTATACTTATTTAACACAACACCATTCTTTAGCTGTTGATAAGAGCTAAACGAGTCATATGTTTAGAAAATGACAATGTAAACTATTGATAACAGCTAGATGAGTCATCTGTTTTGGAAAAGGAAAATGTAAATCACACTTCTTTTCTTTTAATCGCTGGAAACTTGAAACCAACACATTTGTCTCCAGTGTCAGCAAACAGTGAAGTTTCTGCCATTTTGCAGAATTTAAATCATACAAGGCCTTTTATCTTCCATGGATGGGCACTCTCAAATGTATTATCTATAGGCTACTTTGACTTTCTCTCATTCCTATTTCTGTCATGTTATTAAATACCAATATCAGTAAGCCTAATAACAACACACAGTCAACTGCCAATTTACTGTTGGCTTCCTTCAGTCGCCTACATTATCATTCAGTTGACTTACGTTGTTTAATTTACCTTCATTTGTTTTCTCTGTAAACAGCATCATGGCCCGGTTAAAAATATAAATATAATGTATAGATGAAATCGTTATGGAACGGGGGAGTTTGATCCCGACCCATGGGGCAATGCTTGGCTGTGTCATCACATAGTTCCAAGAGACTGATGGGAAAGCCACTATTGTACACTATTCTCCCAATTATAATCAACTGTAAACCATTCTTCCAATATCACCATGGGTTAAAGAACTGAACGTGGAAATTTTCAGATGAATTAAACCACGGGTAAATTTCCTGAATTCGGAATCAGGCCTTTAGGAATCAGGCCTTTAGGAATCAGGCCTTTAGGAATCAGGCCTTTAGGAATCAGGCCTTTAGGAATCAGGCCTTTAGGAATCAGGCCTTTAGGAATCAGGCCTTTAGGAATCAGGCCTTTAGGAATCAGGCCTTTAGGAATCAGGCCTTTAGGAATCAGGCCTTTAGGAATCAGGCCTTTAGGAATCAGGCCTTTAGGCTTACCAAGAAAGATTCTAAACTGTAATCGCTGCCAAAGGCAATTCTTCCATATAAAGACTCAGGGAATTACTCATCTAGTCAAGATACAGTATAGTACTGTTTTATTTTCAACATATTTTTTATTTTTAATCAGATTTGTCTTCCACTTTTGACATTACAGATGATTTTGAATAGATGTTTGACGAACACAAAATGGAAATTGGAGTTTAATCCCACTTTTAAACCAAAATGTGGAAAAAGTCAAGAGGTGTGAACTCTTTCTGAAGGCACTCGTAGAGGTTTAGGCTGTCAGATACAGTAGATACAGTAGATAGAGTAGATACAGTAGATACAGTAGAGGTTTAGGCTGTCAGATACAGTAGATACAGTAGATACAGTAGAGGTTTAGGCTGTCAGATACAGTAGATACAGTAGATACAGTAGATACAGTAGAGGTTTAGGCTGTCAGATACAGTAGATACAGTAGATACAGTAGATACAGTAGAGGTTTAGGCTGTCAGATACAGTAGATACAGTAGATACAGTAGATACAGTAGATACAGTAGAGGTTTAGGCTGTCAGATACAGTAGATACAGTAGATACAGTAGAGGTTTAGGCTGTCAGATACAGTAGATACAGTAGATACAGTAGATACAGTAGATACAGTAGAGGTTTAGGCTGTCAGATACAGTAGATACAGTAGATACAGTAGATACAGTAGATACAGTAGAGGTTTAGGCTGTCAGATACAGTAGATACAGTAGATACAGTAGATACAGTAGAGGTTTAGGCTGTCAGATACAGTAGATACAGTAGATACAGTAGATACAGTAGATACAGTAGAGGTTTATGCTGTCAGATACAGTAGATACAGTAGATACAGTAGATACAGTAGATACAGTAGAGGTTTAGGCTGTCAGATACAGTAGATACAGTAGATACAGTAGATACAGTAGATACAGTAGAGGTTTATGCTGTCAGATACAGTAGATACAGTAGATACAGTATATACAGTAGAGGTTTAGGCTGTCAGATACAGTAGATACAGTAAGTACAGTAGATACAGTAGAGGTTTAGGCTGTCAGATACAGTAGATACAGTAGATACAGTAGATACAGTAGAGGTTTAGGCTGTCAGATACAGTAGATACAGTAGATATAGTAGAGGTTTAGGCTGTCAGATACAGTAGATACAGTAGAGGTGTAGGCTGTCAGATACAGTAGATACAGTAGATACAGTAGAGGTTTATGCTGTCAGATACAGTAGATACAGTAGATACAGTAGATACAGTAGAGGTTTAGGCTGTCAGATACAGTAGATACAGTAGAGGTTTAGGCTGTCAGATACAGTAGATACAGTAGAGACAGTAGATACAGTAGATACAGTAGATACAGTAGAGGTTTAGGCTGTCAGATACAGTAGACACAGTAGATACAGTAGAGGTTTATGCTGTCAGATACACTAGATACAGTAGATACAGTAGATACAGTAGAGGTTTAGGCTGTCAGATACAGTAGATACAGTAGAGGTTTAGGCTGTCAGATACAGTAGATACAGTAGATACAGTAGATACAGTAGAGGTTTAGGCTGTCAGATACAGTAGATACAGTAGAGACAGTAGATACAGTAGAGACAGTAGAGGTTTAGGCTGTCAGATACAGTAGATACAGTAGATACAGTAGATACAGTAGATACAGTAGAGGTTTAGGCTGTCAGATACAGTAGATACAGTAGAGACAGTAGATACAGTAGATACAGTAGAGGTTTAGGCTGTCAGATACAGTAGATACAGTAGATACAGTGACACTAACACATCATGACATCACCCTGCAGGGTGACACTAACACACCATGACATCACCCTGCTGTGATTTACTCCAACACATCATGACATCACCCTGCAGGGTGACACTAACACATCATGACATCACCCTGCTGTGATTTACTCCAACACACCATGACATCACCCTGCAGGGTGACACTAACACATCATGACATCACCCTGCTGTGATTTACTCCAACACATCATGACATCACCCTGCTGTGATTTACTCCAACACACCATGACATCACCCTGCAGGGTGACACTAACACATCATGACATCACCCTGCTGTGATTTACTCCAACACACCATGACATCACCCTGCAGGGTGACACTAACACATCATGACATCACCCTGCTGTGATTTACTCCAACACATCATGACATCACCCTGCTGTGATTTACTCCAACACACCATGACATCACCCTGCAGGGTGACACTAACACATCATGACATCACCCTGCAGGGTGACACTAACACATCATGACATCATCCTGCAGGGTGACACTCTAACACACCATGACATCACTCTGCGGGGTGACACTCTAACACACCATGATATCACTCTGCGGGGTGACACTCTAACACAACCCGGTGCCTGGGCCCCTACTTGTGTTATTGTACTGCCGCCACAAATTAATAGTGAGGATATTTATAACTATTAATTAAGATTTTTCATGGGGCCTTTTCTGCTCGGCCATATTAAATGAAAGATTAATGTTTCGCATTTAAAAAGCATCAATCTTTAACATGGCAGGCCCGGTTTAAACTGTCCTGGAGAGCCTGACCGTGGATGTAGATGAATGTCATTCTATACCTAGAATCCAGCAGACTCTCTTCTCAATAGTTAACCTAAAGTAGCAGGTGTAAAATAACTTTCTTTCTTGTCCAGACAAATGTTTATGTTTTTAACTGTCCGGGTTATCATCTTCACTGTTCATCCAACCCAGGAAATATGGAGGATAAGTGACGATGGAGTGTCACCTTGTTTTAACGTCCAAAAAGTGGAAGTGGCATCACAGCCTCCCTTTCCATTTCCCTGCTGAGGGTGCTCAACAGTACCCTCTATTGGGGGTGTTGGCAGGTAGCCTAGTGGTTAAGAGTGTTGGGCCAGCAACCCGAAAGGTCAATGGTTTGATTCCCCGAGCCAACTAGGTGAAAAATCTGTCAATGTGCAATTGCGTAATGAACTTAACCCTAATTGCTACTGTAAGTCTGATAAATGTAATCAATCAATGAGTTCATTATTCCAATGTATATTTCGTAACAGTATCGTCGCTCTGCATCCCTATTGCATGTTTTCGAAACATGTGTGACGAGTCTCACTTGCAAAATAGTCAAATAGTGAAGCATAGCAACTGATAACAGTCTGCAGATTAGATATAGAGGTCATTGATTAGAGACTCTAGTGACTCCCTATCCCGCATGCGGGAGTGTAAATCATCGCCTGACTCTAATTAGCATAACGCAACGGATATAAATATCCCTAGAAAATATTCCTATTCATGAAAATCACAAGTGAAATATATTGAGACACAGCTTAGCCTTTTGTTAATCACCCTGTCATCTCAGATTTGAAATGATGCTTTACAGCCAAAGCAAGACAAGCATTTGTGTAAGTTTATCGATAGCCTAGCATAGCATTATGACTAGCTGGCAGCAGGTAACTTGGTCACGAAAATCAGAAAAGCAATTAAATTAAAAAGTTTACCTTTGATGAGCTTTGGATGTTTTCACTCACGAGACTCCCAGTTAGATAGCAAATGTCCCTTTTTTCCAAATATATTATTTTTGTAGGCGAAATAGCTCCATTTGTTCTTCACGTTTGGCTGAGAAATCGCCCGGAAATTGCAGTCATGAAAACGGCAAAAAATATTCCCAAATTAGCTCCATAATATTGACAGAAACATGGAAAACGTTGTTTATAATCCTTCCTCAAGGAAGTGGCTGGTCTGTGCCTGTCTGAGGACTGGCACAGACCAGCCACTTCCTCTACTGTCTGAGGACTGGCACAGACCAGCCACTTCCTCTACTGACTGAGGACTGGCTAGTTAGATGGCTGGCTGGTTAGATGGCTGGCTGGCTATCTTTCTCTATGTCATTCTC
>NC_034184.2:87680228-87692728 GCF_002021735.2 Oncorhynchus kisutch
GAGCAGACACATGACCTGGTAGTAGACCAGTGTCAACATGACTGAGAAGACACATGACCTGGTAGTGGACCAGTGTCAACATGACTGTGAAGACACATGACCTGGTAGTGGACCAGTGTCAACATGACTGAGAAGACACATGACCTGGTAGTAGACCAGTGTCAACCAGACTGAGAAGACACATGACCTGGTAGTAGACCAGTGTCAACCTGACTGAGAAGACACATGACCTGGTAGTAGACCAGTGTCAACCAGACTGAGAAGACACATGACCTGGTAGTAGACCAGTGTCAACATGACTGAGAAGACACATGACCTGGTAGTAGACCAGTATCAACCTGACTGAGAAGACACATGACCTGGTAGTAGACCAGTGTCAACCAGACTGAGAAGACACATGACCTGGTAGTAGACCAGTGTCAGCCTGACTGAGAAGACACATGACCTGGTAGTAGACCAGTGTCAACCAGACTGAGAAGACACATGACCTGGTAGTAGACCAGTGTCAACATGACTGAGAAGACACATGACCTGGTAGTAGACCAGTGTCAACATGACTGAGCAGACACATGACCTGGTAGTAGACCAGTGTCAACATGACTGAGCAGACACATGACCTGGTAGTAGACCAGTGTCAACATGACTGAGAAGACACATGACCTGGTAGTAGACCAGTGTCAACCTGACTGAGAAGACACATGACCTGGTAGTGGACCAGTGTCAACATGACTGAGCAGACACATGACCTGGTAGTAGACCAGTGTCAACATGACTGAGAAAACACATGACCTGGTAGTGGACCAGTGTCAACATGACTGAGAAGACACGTGACCTGGTAGTAGACCAGTGTCAACATGACTGAGAAGACACGTGACCTGGTAGTAGACCAGTGTCAACATGACTGAGAAGACACGTGACCTGGTAGTAGACCAGTGTCAACATGACTGAGCAGACACATGACCTGGTAGTAGACCAGTGTCAACATGACTGAGAAGACACATGACCTTGTAGTGGACCAGTGTCAACATGACTGAGAAGACACATGACCTGGTAGTGGACCAGTGTCAACATGACTGAGAAGACACATGACCTGGTAGTAGACCAGTGTCAACCAGACTGAGAAGACACATGACCTGGTAGTAGACCAGTGTCAACCTGACTGAGAAGACACATGACCTGGTAGTAGACCAGTGTCAACCAGACTGAGAAGACACATGACCTGGTAGTAGACCAGTGTCAACATGACTGAGAAGACACATGACCTGGTAGTAGACCAGTGTCAACCAGACTGAGAAGACACATGACCTGGTAGTAGACCAGTGTCAACATGACTGAGAAGACACATGACCTGGTAGTAGACCAGTGTCATCATGACTGAGAAGACACATGAAATGGTATGAAAGACAAAACATAACAAGATGGGAAATCTTTTTTTTTCACCTTTATTTAACCAGGTAGGCTAGTTCAGAACAAGTTCTCATATGCAACTGCGACCTGGCCAAGATAAAGCATAGCAGTGTGAGCAGACAACAAAGAGTTACACATGGAGTAAACAATTAACAAGTCAATAACACAGTAGAAAACAAAGGGGGAGTCTATATACAATGTGTGCAAAAGGCATGAGGAGGTAGGCAAATAATTACAATTTTGCAGATTAACACTGGAGTGATGAATGATCAGATGGTCATTTACAGGTAGAGATATTGGTGTGCAAAAGAGCAGAAAAGTAAATAAATAAAAACAGTATGGGGATGAGGTAGGTGAAAAAGGGTGGGCTATTTACCAATAGACTATGTACAGCTGCAGCGATCGGTTAGCTAGATGTTTGAAGTTGGTGAGGGAGATAAAAGTTTCCAACTTCAGCGATTTTTGCAATTCGTTCCAGTCACAGGCAGCAGAGTACTGGAACGAAAGGCGGCCAAATGAGGTGTTGGCTTTAGGGATGATCAGTGAGATACACCTGCTGGAGCGCGTGCTACGGATGGGTGTTGCCATCGTGACCAGTGAGCTGAGATAAGGCGGAGCTTTACCTAGCATGGACTTGTAGATGACCTGGAGCCAGTGGGTCTGGCGACGAATATGTAGCGAGGGCCAGCCGACTAGAGCATACAAGTCGCAGTGGTGGGTGGTATAAGGTGCTTTAGTGACAAAACGGATGGCACTGTGATAAACTGCATCCAGTTTGCTGAGTAGAGTGTTGGAAGCCATTTTGTAGATGACATCGCCGAAGTCGAGGATCGGTAGGATAGTCAGTTTTACTAGGGTAAGCATGGCGGCGTGAGTGAAGGAGGCTTTGTTGCGGAATAGAAAGCCGACTCTTGATTTGATTTTCGATTGGAGATGTTTGATATGAGTCTGGAAGGAGAGTTTGCAGTCTAGCCAGACACCTAGGTACTTATAGACGTCCACATATTCTAGGTCGGAACCATCCAGGGTGGTGATGCTAGTCGGGCATGCGGGTGCAGGCAGCGACTGGTTGAAAAGCATGCATTTGGTTTTACTAGCGTTTAAGAGCAGTTGGAGGCCACGGAAGGAGTGTTGTATGGCATTGAAGCTTGTTTGGAGGTTAGATAGCACAGTGTCCAAAGACGGGCCGAAAGTATATAGAATGGTGTCGTCTGCGTAGAGGTGGATCAGGGAATCGCCCACAGCAAGAGCAACATCATTGATATACACAGAGAAAAGAGTCGGCCCGAGAATTTAACCCTGTGGCACCCCCATAGAGACTGCCAGAGGACCAGACAGCATGCCCTCCGATTTGACGCACTGAACTCTGTCTGCAAAGTAATTGGTGAACCAGGCAAGGCAGTCATCCGAAAACCGAGGCTCCTGAGTCTGCCGATAAGAATATGGTGATTGACAGAGTCGAAAGCCTTGGCAAGGTCGATGAAGACGGCTGCACAGTACTGTCTTTTATCGATGGCGGTTATGATATCGTTGAGTACCTTGAGTGTGGCTGAGGTGCACCCATGACCGGCTCGGAAACCAGATTGCACAGCGGAGAAGGTACGGTGGGATTCGAGATGGTCAGTGACCTGTTTGTTGACTTGGCTTTCGAAGACCTTAGATAGGCAGGGCAGGATGGATATAGGTCTGTAACAGTTTGGGTCCAGGGTGTCTCCCCCTTGGAAGAGGGGGATGACTGCGGCAGCTTTCCAATCCTTGGGGATCTCAGACGATATGAAAGAGAGGTTGAACAGGCTGGTAATAGGGGTTGCGACAATGGTGGCAGATAGTTTCAGAAATAGAGTGTCCAGATTGTCAAGCCCAGCTGATTTGTACGGGTCCAGGTTTTGCAGCTCTTTCAGAACATCTGCTATCTGGATTTGGTTAAAGGAGAACCTGGAGAGGCTTGGGCGAGGAGCTGCGGGGGGGGCGGAGCTGTTGGCCGAGGTTGAAGTAGCCAGGCGGAAGGCATGGCCAGCCGTTGAGAAATGCTTATTGAAGTTTTCGATAATCATGGATTTATCAGTGGTGACCGTGTTACCTAGCCTCAGTGCAGTGGGCAGCTGGGAGGAGGTGCTCTTGTTCTCCATGGACTTCACGGTTTCCCAGAACTTTTTGGAGTTGGAGCTACAGGATGCAAACTTCTGCCTGAAGAAGCTGGCCTTAGCTTTCCTGACTGACTGCGTGTATTGGTTCCGGACTTCCCTGAACAGTTGCATATCACGGGGACTATTCGATGCTATTGCAGTCCACCACAGGATGTTTTTGTGCTGGTCGAGGGCAGTCAGGTCTGGGGTGAACCAAGGGCTGTATCTGTTCTTAGTTCTGCATTTTTTGAACGGAGCATGCTTATCTAAAATGGTGAGGAAGTTACTTTTAAAGAATGACCAGGCATCCTCAACTGACGGGATGAGGTCAATGTCCTTCCAGGATACCCGGGCCAGGTCGATTAGAAAGGCCTGCTCACAGAAGTGTTTTAGGGAGCGTTTGACAGTGATGAGGGGTGGTCGTTTGACTGCGGCTCCGTAGCGGATACAGGCAATGAGGCAGTGATCGCTGAGATCCTGGTTGAAGACAGCGGAGGTGTATTTGGAGGGCCAGTTGGTCAGGATGACGTCTATGAGGGTGCCCTTGTTTACAGAGTTAGGGTTGTACCTGGTGGGTTCCTTGATGATTTGTGTGAGATTGAGGGCATCTAGCTTAGATTGTAGGACTGGCGGGGTGTTAAGCATATCCCAGTTTAGGTCACCTAACAGAACAAACTCTGAAGCTAGATGGGGGGCGATCAATTCACAAATGGTGTTCAGGGCACAGCTGGGAGCTGAGGGGGGTCGGTAGCAGGCGGCAACCGTGAGAGAATTATTTCTGGAGAGAGTAATTTTCAAAATGAGTAGTTCGAACTGTTTGGGTATGGACCTGGAAAGTATGACATTACTTTGCAGGCTATCTCTGCAGTAAACTGCAACTCCTCCCCCTTTGGCAGTTCTATCTTGACGGAAGATGTTATAGTTGGGTATGGAAATCTCTGAATTTTTGGTGGCCTTCCTGAGCCAGGATTCAGACACAGCAAGGACATCAGGGTTAACAGAGTGTGCTAAAGCAGTGAGTAAAACAAACTTAGGGAGGAGGCTTCTGATGTTGACATGCATGAAACCGAGGCTTTTTTGATCACAGAAGTCAACAAATGAGGGTGCCTGGGGACATGCAGGGCCTGGGTTTGCCTCCACATCACCCGCGGAACAGAGAAGGAGTAGTATGAGGGTGCGGCTAAAGGCTATCAAAACTGGTCGCCTAGAGCGTTGGGGACAGAGAATAAGAGGAGCAGGTTTCTGGGCATGGTAGAATATATTCAGGGCATAATGCGCAGACAGGGGTATGGTGGGGTGCGGGTACAGCGGAGGTAAGCCCAGGCACTGGGTGATGATGAGAGAGGTTGTATCTCTGGACATGCTGGTAGTAATGGGTGAGGTCACCGCATGTGTGGGAGGTGGGACAAAGGAGTTATCAGGGGCATGAAGAGTGGAACTAGGGGCTCCATTGTGACCTAAAACAATGATAACTAACCTGAACAACAGTATACAAGGCATATTGACATTTGAGAGAGACATACAGCGAGGCATACAGTAATCACAGGTGTTGAATTGTGAAAGCTAGCTAAAACAGTAGGTGAGACAACAGCTAATCAGCTAGCACAACAACAGCAGGTAAAATGGCGTAGACTAGGCAACGGGGCCAACAGATAAAACAAACAAGCAGAAAGGAGTACCGTGATTAATGGACAGTCCAGCGTGCATCAGCTATGTAGCCAAGAGATCAGTGTCCAGGGGGCAGCGGTGGATGGGGCAGGGAAGCTGGACTGGCGAGTGTTATCCAGGTTAAAAAAACTAACAATGACTAAATAGCTTGTAGCTAGTTAGCTGGTTAGCTTCTGGAGGTTCTTGAGTGTGTTCTAAAAATTAAAAAATAATAGCGATTCCGTATCACATTGGGTGAGGCAGGTTTCCGGAAGGTATAAACAAATTAAAAGTCAAAAGAGATAGAAAGTAAATATGGGTCCGGTGAGCGTTTGGGACGCAGCGATTCAGGCGGTTAGCAGGCCTGTGCTAACAAGCTAACAGTTTGTAGGCCCGGGCTAGACAAGGTAGCAGTTAGCGGACCGGAGCTGGACAAGCTAGCAGTTAGCAGGCCGAATTAGCAAGCAGGGAGATAGTGAGGGCTAGAGAGTTAGCCTTTGGGGGACGTCGCGATGGGGTGAGTCTGTTTATTCCTCTTCATGCGATGACATCGATAGACCGGTCGTGGGCCCGGGTATTGTAGCTCAGGAGTATGCTACGGTGGTAGCACAGGTGCTACGGCCGGGCTAGCTTCAAGCTAAGTGGGTGGAAACGCTAGCCAGGAGTAATCCGGGGTTGCGGTTTAGCTAGATAGCTAGTTGCTGAAAAATCCAGCTGAAAGATGTTCCGTTGCGGTGGGAATCCGGGGATGAATCCGGGGATGAAAAATAAATAGGTCCGTTATGCTCTGGTTAAAGTCGCGTTGTACGAACAGGCGAGAGCTTTCCGAACTACAGGTTAGCTGATGACCGGTTAGCTGGAGACCGCTAGCATACCCGCTGGTTAGCTGGCTAGCTTCAGTTGAGGGGTTCCGAAGTAAATATAAATACTTTAGGAAAAATAGCTACATTGGGTGAGTCGGGTTGCAGGAGAGTATTTGGAAGCTTAGGGTTTAGCAAAATGTTTTCAAAGAGATATGTGGAGAAAATATGTAAAAAAATGAAAAAGACACGACATTACAGGACGACTTACTGCTACGCCATCTTGGAAAATAATATTGACATTACATTGCACATTTCACTGGCTGTCCCTCAGGTTGTGGCAGGAGGACACATATTTGGCTGCCAAAACTGCACATTTTGGCTTTTCACCCAATAAATATTAGAGTTTCAAATTCTTTGTATTGAATTATAATTTTGGGAAATAAATATTCTCTTAGGTCTGGGTATTTGTCACAGTGTATAGGGAATGCAGCTCTGTCTCTACCTCTCCCCTGGAGCAGAGTGAGCACAGCCTGTCCTCTCTGGGCAGCCAGGTTTGTCTGTGACGACCGGTCTCTATAGCCAGACTGTGCTCACTGAGTCTGTACCTAGTCAATGTCTTCCTCAGTTTTCTATCAGTCACAATGGTCAGATAGTCTGCCACCATGTACTGTCTGTTTAGAACCAAATAGCATTGAAGTTTACTTAGATTTTTTGTGGTGTCTTTCCAATAGGTGAATTATTTTTATTTTTGTTTCGTGATGATTTGGTTGGGCCTCTATGGGGTTGGTTTGGGTTTGTGAACTGAGGAGCGTGGTACTGGTCAGGCAAAGTGTTATGTGGTAAATCGCACGGTGTCTCCAGTGCACGTGCACAGCCCGGTGCGCTCGGAGCCAGCTCTCCGCAAATGCCACGCTAGAGTGGGCATCCAGCAAGGGGAGATTATGCCAGCTCAGCGCTCTTGGTTTCCGGTGCGCAGTTTCGGCTCAGGGTATCCTGCGTCGGGCTAAAGTGGGCATTCAGCCGAGAGGAGCGGTGCAAGGTCTAAGCACCAGCTCTCCAGTGCTCCCCCACAGCCCGGTTCGACCTCCACGGACCAGGCCTCCAGTAGGTCTCCCCAGCCTGGTGAGTCCTCTGTCTGCTCCATGGGTCAGTACGGAGCTTCCGGCAACGGTCTCCAGTCCTGGGCCTCCGGCGACGGTCCCCAGTCCGGCGCCTCCGGCGACGGTCCCCAGTCCGGCGCCTCCGGCGACGGTCCCCAGTCCGGGGCCTCTGGCGATGGTCCGCAGTCCGGAGCCCCTGGCAACAGTCTCCAGTCTGGAGCCTCCGGCAACGGTCCTCCGTCCGGGGCCAGTGTTTGACAGAGCTGTAGGTGTACCTACCTAAAGAGTCCCCTCTCAGCCTACCATTGACTATGTACAGACCCAGTGTTTGACAGAGCTGTAGGTGTACCTACCTAAAGAGTCCCCTCTCAGCCTACCATTGACTATGTACAGACCCAGTGTTTGACAGAGCTGTAGGTGTACCTACCTAAAGAGTCCCCTCTCAGCCTACCATTGACTATGTACAGACCCAGTGTTTGACAGAGCTGTAGGTGTACCTACCTAAAGAGTCCCCTCTCAGCCTACCATTGACTATGTACAGACCCAGTGTTTGACAGAGCTGTAGGTGTACCTACCTAAAGAATCCCCTCTCAGCCTACCATTGACTATGTACAGACCCAGTGTTTGACAGAGCTGTAGGTGTACCTACCTAAAGAGTCTCCTCTCAGCCTACCATTGACTATGTACAGACCCAGTGTTTGACAGAGCTGTAGGTGTACCTACCTAAAGAGTCCCCTCTCAGCCTACCATTGACTATGTACAGACCCAGTGTTTGACAGAACTTCACGAGCCGTACTCCATTTATTGTTTTTCACTTTGTCATTGTTGTTTCTGTGGGGGTATGTGGAGAGGGAAAGGTTGTTGCTTCCTGGTAGGTGTTTATCCCCATTACTGTTAATAGTGTCTAATTCTTCTGCTGTTCTAGCATTCAGGTCTCCACAGACCAGTACGTTGCCTTGGGCCTTAAAGGGACTCATCTCCCCCTTTTAGAATGGAGAAACTTTCTGCATTGAAGTAGGGTGACTCTGCCCTGTCCTGAGTCTCTGCCCTGTCCTGAGTCTCTGCCCTGTCCTGAGTCTCTGCCCTGTCCTGAGTCTCTGCCCTGTCCTGAGTCTCTGCCCTGTCCTG
Organism: Oncorhynchus kisutch; assembly: GCF_002021735.2. NCBI lineage: Eukaryota > Metazoa > Chordata > Actinopteri > Salmoniformes > Salmonidae > Oncorhynchus > Oncorhynchus kisutch. Next base: position 87,688,440 of record NC_034184.2, read on the forward strand.
AGTCTCTGCCCTGTCCCGAGTCTCTGCCCTGTCCCGAGTCTCTGCCCTGTCCTGAGTCTCTGCCCTGTCCCGAGTCTCTGCCCTGTCCTGAGTCTCTGCCCTGTCTGATTTCTTTTTAATTTAGTGGATGGTAGTATTATCTCCCTATAACCTAGGGGACAGCCAGTGGAAACATCACCTATGCACCATGTTTCCTGTAGTAGTACAATATCAACATCATCAATTTCTTTCAGGAAGTCTGGGTTTCTGCTATTTAGCCCAAAAGCAGAGGACTTCAACCCTTGTAAATTCCAACATGCAACGTAAAAAGATTTCATAAGATTTCATTTTTTTTCTTTACCTTCACAATCCAAAAATAACTATTAAAATAGGATTTTCAATTAAAGTAAACTCTTATTATGCAAATGTGATTTGTTTATCGGTTAAAGATAGCATTTTTTGTCATTCCATTCCACGGCTGTAGTGTGAGGATGGTGGAGTTCTTGTGCTCATCTCACTATGAACCTCTGCTTATCACATGTGAGCATAGTAGAATCAGCATTTGTTTAATTAATGTCACTCATTTCATTGGTGGGGGCTGGACCCGTTGCTCCTCTCACAGCCTGTGCGTAGCTCCGCCTGCTGGGCTGTGGCTCCTCCAAGTGTGGGTCTGCGGTGGGGGGCAGGGGTGTGGGGACTGTCTGGGTGGCTCTGAAGCTGGGCTGGGGTGGTCTGTGCTGCGCTGGCATTGAGGTTGGTGGTGCTGTGGTCATGGCTGGGGGGTCCAGGGTGCTGGTCCGGGGTGTTGTCTCAGTGATCTCGGAGGGGTGGAGATTGCTCCGCTGTTCCTGGGTGGAGAGGTTGGGCTGCGGTTTAAAGCGACGTCATTAAGAGTCTTAGCAAGGATGGGGACTGTCTCCCTGTACAAGTGAACAGGGTCATAGAGACGGTCCAGATCGAGGGTGGGGACTGTCTCCCTGTACAGGTGAACATGGTCATAGAGACGGTCCAGATCGAGGATGGGGACTGTCTCCCTGTACAGGTGAACATGGTCATAGAGACGGTCCAGATCGAGGGTGGGGACTGTCTCCCTGTACAGGTGAACAGGGTCATAGAGACGGTCCAGATCGAGGGTGGGGACTGTCTCCCTGTACAGGTGAACATGGTCATAGAGACGGTCCAGATCGAGGGTGGGGTGGTGGGGACTGTCTCCCTGTACAGGTGAACAGGGTCATAGAGACGGTCCAGATCGAGGGTGGGGACTGTCTCCCTGTACAGGTGAACAGGGTCATAGAGACGGTCCAGATCGAGGGTGGGGACTGTCTACCTGTACAGGTGAACAGGGTCATAGAGACGGTCCAGATCGAGGGTGGGGACTGTCTCCCTGTACAGGTGAACATGGTCATAGAGACGGTCCAGATTGAGGGTGGGGACTGTCTCCCTGTACAGGTGAACAGGGTCATAGAGACGGTCCAGATCGAGGGTGGGGACTGTCTCCCTGTACAGGTGAACATGGTCATAGAGACGGTCCAGATCGAGGGTGGGGACCGTCTCCCTGTACAGGTGAACATGGTCATAGAGACGGTCCAGATTGAGGATGGGGACTGTCTCCCTGTACAGGTGAACATGGTCATAGAGACGGTCCAGATCGAGGGTGGGATGGTGGGGGACTGTCTCCCTGTATAGATGAACATGGTCATAGAGACGGTCCAGATCGAGGATGGGGACTGTCTCCCTGTACAGGTGAACATGGTCATAGAGACGGTCCAGAACGAGGATAGGGACTGTCTCCCTGTACAGGTGAACATGGTCAAAGAGACAGTCCAGATCGAGGGTGGGATGGTGGGGACTGTCTCCCTGTACAGGTGAACATGGTCAAAGAGACAGTCCAGATCGAGGGTGGGGTGGTGGGGACTGTCTCCCTGTACAGGTGAACATGGTCATAGAGACGGTCCAGATCGAGGGTGGGGACTGTCTCCCTGTACAGGTGAACATGGTCATAGAGACGGTCCAGATCGAGGGTGGGGACTGTCTCCCTGTACAGGTGAACATGGTCATAGAGACGGTCCAGATCGAGGGTGGGGACTGTCTCCCTGTACAGGTGAACATGGTCATAGAGACGGTCCAGATCGAGGGTGGGGACCGTCTCCCTGTACAGGTGAACATGGTCATAGAGACGGTCCAGATCGAGGGTGGGGACCGTCTCCCTGTACAGGTGAACATGGTCATAGAGACGGTCCAGATTGAGGATGGGGACTGTCTCCCTGTACAGGTGAACATGGTCATAGAGACGGTCCAGATCGAGGGTGGGATGGTGGGGGACTGTCTCCCTGTATAGGTGAACATGGTCATAGAGACGGTCCAGATCGAGGATGGGGACTGTCTCCCTGTACAGGTGAACATGGTCATAGAGACGGTCCAGAACGAGGATAGGGACTGTCTCCCTGTACAGGTGAACATGGTCAAAGAGACAGTCCAGATCGAGGGTGGGATGGTGGGGACTGTCTCCCTGTACAGGTGAACATGGTCAAAGAGACGGTCCACATCGAGGGTGGGGTGGTGGGGACTGTCTCCCTGTACAGGTGAACATGGTCATAGAGACGGTCCAGATCGAGGGTGGGGACTGTCTCCCTGTACAGGTGAACATGGTCATAGAGACGGTCCAGATCGAGGGTGGGGACTGTCTCCCTGTACAGGTGAACATGGTCATAGAGACGGTCCAGATCGAGGATGGGGACTGTCTCCCTGTACAGGTGAACATGGTCATAGAGACGGTCCAGATCGAGGGTGGGATGGTGGGCCAGGTGTACATTGGTTCGCAGGTCACAGTCCCGGGAGAGGCTGGCGTTTATTCTTTGGATTGTGGCAGGATGGAGGTCCTTCCTCTGTAGAAGGGTTGACACCACGATTCTTGAGTTGGGGAAGATTGCGGAGGCCTTCTCGATCACTCCCCATAGTGAAGTGGCCACTCTCTCCTGCTGAGCATGCAGGTCATTGCTTCCGGTGTGTATATATATGTTGCTTGGCAACCCGAGATGGGCCAAGTAGCTCCATGGCACTCTGCGTTGCTGCGTTGTTGGGCACCACACCTTTCTCCTTTTGTGTCTAGGGAAACGTTTCTTCTCCTGAACTATCTTCCCATTTGAGTCCATCAACAGGACGATGTCAGCCAGTGTTTCTTCTGGACTGGAGGGGGTAGAGGGGGGGCTGGTGTGTGTTGGAGCTGGGGTGTGGCTGGTCTGTGCCGGTGCTGCTGTCAGTGGGAGGCTGTTCTGTGGGTTGGGGAGGAGGGGTGCAGCAGGCAGGGCTGGGGAACCCTGGCTGGTTGAGCTGGTCTCCTCTGCTGTGTGAGGGCAGGTCATAGAGTGGCGATCTAGCTGCTCCTGCAGCCTGTCCTCTGTTCTCTTTCCCTGGTGAACTCATCCCTCATGGCAGCCATGGTGGTGAAGAGGACCACCTCCCCCTCTAGTCTGGTGAACTCATCCCTCATGGCAGCCATGGTGGTGAGGAGGACCACCTCCCCCTCCAGTCTGGTGAACTCATACCTCATGGCAGTCATGGTGGTGAGGAGGGCCACCTCCCCCTCCAGTCTGGTGAACTCATACCTCATGGCAGTCATGGTGGTGAGGAGGGCCACCTCCCCCTCCAGTCTGGTGAACTCATACCTCATGGCAGCCATGGTGGTGAGGAGGGCCACCTCCCCCTCCAGTCTGGTGAACTCATACCTCATGGCAGTCATGGTGGTGAGGAGGGCCACCTCCCCCTCCAGTCTGGTGAACTCATACCTCATGGCAGCCATGGTGGTGAGGAGGGGTGAGTAGGGGTGAGGGTGGTGCTGGTGGTGCTGGTGGAGTTTGTCTTGTGGTAGGGCGTGTCACTGGTGGTGTCCCTCTCTCTCTCTGCTCTCTCCCTAACGGTCTGAAAGTCTGTTTCAAACAGCCTAATGTTACCTTGCACCATGACAGTCCCAGTCTGTTACCTTGCACCATGACAGTCCCAGTCTGTTACCTTGCACCATGACAGTCCCAGTCTGTTACCTTGCACCATGACAGTCCCAGTCTGTTACCTTGCACCATGACAGTCCCAGTCTGTTACCTTGCACCATGACAGTCCCAGTCTGTTACCTTGCACCATGACAGTCCCAGTCTTGTAGAGGTTGATTGTTATCATGGTGCTGTCAGGGTCATCTGTCTCTTTGACTTTCATCTTCCTCCCATTAGAGAGTCCCTCTTTCTTCATGGATGGGTAGTGAGAACAGACTGCTGAGCACCATGCATTTGGCTGGTCAGTGAGGAAGATGAGATTACTCA
>NC_034184.2:87697728-87705228 GCF_002021735.2 Oncorhynchus kisutch
GAATAAAAGCTGCTTCCTCTTTTGTCCTTTTTACTTTAGATAATTAGCTCATTTTTGAATGGTAACTGTGTTAAGTGTGGAGTTTGGGGCGGGGTGAGGACTACTGGAAAGGTGTGACTTTGTCAGATTGTGCGCTACTGGTATAGAAGTCAGGTGCAGGACAACAGAGAGTTGTGCTCTACTGGTATAGAAGTCAGGAGAACAGAGAGTTGTGATCTACTGGTATAGAAGTCAGGAGAACAGAGAGTTGTGATCTACTGGTATAGAAGTCAGGAGAACAGAGAGTTGTGATCTACTGGTATAGAAGTCAGGAGAACAGAGAGTTGTGATCTACTGGTATAGAAGTCAGGAGAACAGAGAGTTGTGCTCTACTGGTATAGAAGTCAGGAGAACAGAGAGTTGTGATCTACTGGTATAGAAGTCAGGAGAGCAGAGAGTTGTGAGGCGCACACTTTATTTGGCAGAAGCAACAACAGACGGACACAACTGCGTCAACAAACCTCCAGCCAATGGCAAAATGAAAAGCGCGACAACAGTCACAATGATGCAAATGTTTAACAATTCAAAATACTTCAGGTTAAACACGGTACCCGGGGAAAAAACAGCCTGGCGAGTCACACAAAACACGTAACAAAACAATTCCACACAAAGACAGGGAGAACAGAGGGAATATATAAGTAGTGTGATTAGGGAATGTTAACCAGGTGTGCGGGGAAACAAGACAAAACAAATGGAACAATGAAAAGTGGAGCGGCAATGGCTAGAAGACTGGTGATGTCGACTGCCCGAACAAGGAGAGGGGCCGACTTCAGCGGAAGTCGTGACAGACTTTGACACAGTAGCCGGGCTATAAAGAGTCTATTGGCCTGCTAATCGGGCAACAAAGTGTTTGTAAACCTTTCCAATTACTTTTAGAGTTTGGGATTTACAAATGTGTGCTTTTCATGACTGACGCCTTTAGTGAGAGGTCTACAGCTTAAATATTTCATATCTGCCCTCTGAATTCATATCTAAGGGGCATTTTTGAAGTCAATATTAGTTACATTGTTTTAGTTTGAACGTGCAGAATGGCACTAAGAACAGCGGGAACATTTCCCTAGTCAGCGCCGTTATTAATGCAATGCCCCTTAAAGTATTGCTCTGTGCTACCCAGTGTGGCACGATGGTGGTCCGCCCCCTTCCTCGCCCTTCCTCCTCATACCTTCCCCATGGGCTAGGTCAGTCTTCTGTGCACAGCTCTGTGGCCATCCCGTGTCCCCTGCCCTCGTGTGTTGAACCTCGCAGTCCAACCGCTACTTCATTGGATACAGCTGGAGAACTGAAAGGCAATCCCATCATGCACCACTCGAGAGCCATGACCAATATGATCAAATTATATTGTCCTGCTAATAACAGGGTTAATAATATATCTGCGACAATATCCAAATGATTTCGTTTTCAAATCATGTAAAATGAGCGGGAAAAAGGCCATTCTTGAACATGGGGACATTTTGTAATTAAAGTCAGTTTGTTATTTTAGAGTGATTTATTTCTGTTTTTTAGAGAAACCAAAAACCAGTAATCAGTAAACAGTAATCTCATGGGTCTCCCAATCAAGTCCAGCACGGGCATTTGAACCAGCATCTGTAGCTGCGCCACTAAGGCTGGTCGGAAGTAGGCTACAGTACTATAGAGATACAGTAGCGCCTTCAGACCCAAAAGCATAATCAGTGCTCTAACTCGCAGTAAGTAAAGGTAGCATGTCGTTGGTTCTTATTGGGCACATGAGAATAAAGAGGCAAATCGTATGCTCACATTATGGACACTCCTTATTAACCCGACGCCTAGATATTGAGCCCTTGTTTTCGGGTCTGTGGGACCCATTTTCAATGTTTACTGAAAGAAAAAACGCTACAACTTTTTTTCAACCCGAGAGTTTCATTGAGTTCACACCGTGAAACCCCCCTACACATTTATATTATATATGAAGAAGTGCGGTGGTTTGATGTTGGATGTGAATTTCTACAGATTAGTCTGTTCAGCCAGGGAGAGATTATCACCATCTTTAGTTCCCAGGCTTTGTTCTGCCTGAAGTAGACGTTTAGCCACTTGTCTTTACTACGGGCATGGTGGTTCTGGAGCGGTTCTCTCTATTTTCTCTCAGTATTGAACAAGATCTTTTTCTCCCAGGACTGGCTGGGAGTGAGAAAGCGTTTGTCAATAGGGGGGTGTGGGGAGTGTGTGTGTGTGTGGGGGGGTGGGTGGGTGGGGGGGTGTTCCTGATTGATTAGAGCTCTTCAGTCAGGGAAAATGCTGAGTCGCTGAGTGGCTTGGAGGGGAGAGGGAGAAGAGAGGAGTTTGACTGTGAAACTAAAGGGTGGTGACACCAGCTGTTAGAAGGATCTGAGAATCCACACCTCTGAGAAATGGTTTAGTGGGAACAAACTGTGCTGATTCAGACCTGTGCTAAGTGTTGAGTGAACCTTTTCCCACCCCTGGGGGGCTTGGGGAGAAAAGCAGGTGCAGCCAGTCTGATTGCTGTACAGTGACAGTAGCAGGAAAGCATCTCTCAGCTGAATTATGGGACTTGATTCATGGATAACGATACTAGATACTGTGTTTCACCTTCAGGAGACTCTGGAGTCTGATAAAATTAAGACATTCATCTTTACACACATAAACCATTCAACAGCCACGATTCAAAGCCAGAGATGGTTTAACAGTAGGACGTGTGTGTTTGTCCTTGTCTTATCCCATGTCTTATCCCGTGTAAATAGATGGTTTTCTTCGTATACACCTTAATCTCATTTTCTATCTACGAACTAAATACACTTTCCTGCAAACCGCCTCACCCAATGTGGTACGGATCTGCAATTTCTATTCCTTATACCTGGAACTTCCATCAGGAGCTAGCCAGCTAACTAGCTTTGTTAGCCTGTCAGCCACAGCCTCGAACTTAGGTCCTGTATGTACCCAACTGACCCGCTCTGGCCATTCATCGCAATTTACCCGTTGTTTTCTTAGCTCTCCTGATCAACACCTGTGTTTGCGTTATGCCTCTCTCTAATGTCAATATGCCTTGTCTAATGCTGTCTTGGCTAGTTCTTATTGTTGTATTTCACTGTAGAGCCATCAGTCGCGCACAAAATGCCTTAGATAGCTCTTTTCTCCCACCCCACACACATGTGGAGACCTCACCTGGCTTAACTGGTGCCTCTAGAGACGAAACCTCTCTCATCGTGACTCAACGCCTAGGTTTATCTCCACTGTACTCACATCCTACCATACCCTTGTCTGTACATCATGGCTGAATCTATTCTGCTACGCCCAGAAATCTGCTCCTTTTATTCTCTGTCCCCAACTCACTAGACGACCAGTTCCTACAGACTTTAGCCGTACCCTTATTCTTCTCCTCCTCTGTTCCTCTGGTGATGTAGCGGTTAACCCAGGACCTGTAGCCCCTAGTTCCACTCCTATTCCCCAGGCACTATCATTCGCTGACTTCTGTAACCGTAAAAGCCTTGGTTTCATGCATGTCAACATCAGAAGCCTCCTCCCTAAGATTGTTTATTTATACATTTTATGCTTTAGCACAAGTTTTTTCCTCACCATCTTAAATAAGCCCCATTCAAAAATAATTGAACTAAGAACCGTTATGAAAGGATATTGACCTCATTCCATCAGTAGAGGAACTAAGAACAGATATAGGCCTTGGTTCACTCCAGACTTGACTGCCCTTGAATAGCACAAAAACATCCTGTGGCGACTTCATTAGCATCGAATAGCCCCAACGATATGCAACTTTTCAGGGAAGTTAGGAACCAATATACACAGGCAGTCAGGAAAGCAAAGGCTAGCTTTTTCAAAAAGAATTTTGCATCCTGTAGCACAAACTCCCAAACGTTTTGGGACACTGTAAAGTCCATGGAGAATAAGAGCACCTCCTCCCAGCTGCCTACTGCGCTGAGTCTAGGAAATCAATCATTTCAGCAAGCATTTTTCTACGGCTGGCCATGCTTTCCACCTGGCTACTCTTACGCCGGCCAACAGCTCTGCACCCTCCACAGCAACTTGAAAAAAGCCTCCCACATTTCTCCTTCACCCAAATCCAAATAGCTGATGTTCTGAAAGAGCTGCAAAATCTGGACCCCTACAAATCACCTGGGCTAGACAGACCCTATATTTCTAAAATTATCAGCCGAAATTGTTGCAAACCTTATTACTAGCCTGTTCAACCTCGTATTGTCTGAGATCCCTACAAATTGGAAAGCTGCCTCAGTCATCCCCCTATCAAAGGTGGAGACACTCTAGACCCAAACCATTACAGACTTATATCTACCCTACACTGCCTTTCTAAGGTCTTCGAAAGCCAAGTTAACAGACAGATCACCGACCATTTCGAATCCTACCGTACCTTCTCCGCTTTGCAATCTGTTTTCCGAGCGGGTCATGGGTGCACATCAGCCACGCTCAAGGTCCTAAACATTATCATAACCGCCATCGATAAAAGACAATACTGTGCAGCCATCTTCATCGACCTGGCCAAGGCTTTCGACTCTGTCAATCACTGCATTCTAATCGGCAGACTCAACAGCCTTGGTTTTTCAAATGACTGCCTCGCCTGGTTCACCAACTACTTCTCAGATAGAGTTCAGTGTGTCAAATCGGAGGGCCTGTTGTCCGGGTAGTTTGCCCCCGGTGATTAATTGGGTAGTTTGTCCCCGGTGATGAGTTGTGCAGACCGCACTACCCTCTGGAGAGCCTTGCGGTTGAGGGCGGTGCAGTTGTCGTACCAGGCGGTGATACAGCCCGACAGGATGCACTCGATTGTGAATCTGTAAAAGTTTGTGAGTGTTTTAGGTGACAAGCCAAATATCAAATATTCAGCATCCAAAGCATTTTAACTTTTTAATTCCAGATTTTTAGCATTGATTTCTTCCTCTTGACTTCCAGGACATGTAATGTTCCTTCCATCTGGCTCTGAGGCCCAGGCTAAACCAGAAAACATCTGACTAGGACAGACACAGAAAGAGGAGAAACTCCCCCATAGGCCACTTGAAAGCATCCCGTGCAGTAGCAACCAGGGCTCTCCTCATCATACCGTACCGTAGCAACCAGGGCTCTCCTCAGCATACCGTACAGTAGCAACCAGAGCTCTCCTCATCATACCGTACAGTAGCAACCAGAGCTCTCCTCATCATACCGTACAGTAGCAACCAGAGCTCTCCTCATCATACCGTACAGTAGCAACCAGAGCTCTCCTCATCATACCGTACAGTAGCAACCAGAGCTCTCCTCATCATACCGTACAGTAGCAACCAGGGCTCTCCTCAGCATACCGTACAGTAGCAACCAGGGCTCTCCTCATCATACCGTACAGTAGCAACCAGAGCTCTCCTCATCATACCGTACAGTAGCAACCAGAGCTCTCCTCATCATACCGTACAATAGCAACCAGAGCTCTCCTCATCATACCGTACAGTAGCAACCAAGGCTCTCCTCATCATACCGTACAGTAGCAACCAGGGCTCTCCTCATCATACCGTACAGTAGCAACCAGGGCACTCCTCATCATACCGTACAGTAGCAACCAGGGCACTCCTCATCATACCGTACAGTAGCAACCAGGGCTCTCCTCAGCATACCGTACAGTAGCAACCAGGGCTCTCCTCAGCATACCGTACAGTAGCAACCAAAGCTCTCCTCTACATACCGTACAGTAGCAACCAGGGCTCTCCTCAGCATACCGTACAGTAGCAACCAGGGCTCTCCTCATCATACCGTACAGTAGCAACCAGAGCTCTCCTCAGCATACCGTACAGTAGCAACCAAAGCTCTCCTCTACATACCGTACAGTAGCAACCAGAGCTCTCCTCTACATGCCGTACAGTAGCAACCAGAGCTCTCCTCTAAATACCTCTCTCCATCTTCATTTTATGCCACTCTTATTTATTATACAAAGTAGCCATACCATATTTCCGGAAGATGACAGCGGGCACACGGAACAGCACCATGCACAATATCGATGAGCCTGTCTCTACTATTTCAGTAATATAGTGGGCCTATCTCCAGTCTGTCCTACAGTAATATAGTGGGCCTGTCTCCAGTCTGTCCTACAGTTAAATAGTGGGCCTGTCTCCAGTCTGTCCTACAGTAATATAGTGGGCCTGTCCCCAGTCTGTCCTACAGTAATATAGTGTGCCTGTCTCCAGTCTGTCCTACAGTAATATAGTGGGCCTGTCCCCAGTCTGTCCTACAGTAATATAGTGGGCCTGTCTCCAGTCTGTCTTACAGTAATATAGTGGGCCTGTCTCCAGTCAGTCCTACAGTAATATAGTGGGCCTGTCCAAAGTCTGTCCTACAGTAATATAGTGGGCCTATCTCCAGTCTGTCCTACAGTAATATAGTGAGCCTGCCCCCAGTCTGTCCTACAGTAATATAGTGGGCCTGTCCCCAGTCTGTCCTACGGTAATATAGTGGGCCTGTCCCCAGTCTGTCCTACAGTAATATAGTGGACCTGTCTCCAGTCTGTCCTACAGTAATATAGTGGGCCTGTCTCCAGTCTGTCCTACAGTAATATAGTGAGCCTGCCCCCAGTCTGTCCTACAGTAATATAGTGGGCCTGTCCCCAGTCTGTCCTACGGTAATATAGTGGGCCTATCTCCAGTCTGTCCTACAGTAATATAGTGGGCTGTCTCCAGTCTGTCCTACAGTAATATAGTGGGCCTATCTCCAGTCTGTCCTACAGTAATATAGTGGGCCTGTCCCCAGTCTGTCCTACGGTAATATAGTGGGCCTGCCCCCAGTCTGTCCTACAGTAATATAGTGGGCCTGTCTCCAGTCTGTCCTACAGTAATATAGTGGGCCTGTCTCCAGTCTGTCCTACAGTAATATAGTAGGCCTGTCCCCAGTCTGTCCTACAGTAATATAGTGGGCCTATCTCCAGTCTGTCCTACAGTAATATAGTGGGCCTGTCTCCAGTCTGTCCTACAGTAATATAGTGGGCCTGTCCCCTGTCTGTCCTACAGTAATATAGTGGGCCTTTCTCCAGTCTGTCCTACAGTAATATAGTGGGCCTGTCTCCAGTCTGTCCTACAGTAATATAGTGGGCCTGTCTCCAGTCTGTCCTACAGTAATATAGTGGGCCTGTCCCCAGTCTGTCCTACTTCAGTAATAGAGTAGGCCTGTCCCCTGTCTGAGTGAAAATAATGGTCAGAATGGTCAGAGTGATCAGAGTGAATAGAGTGATCAAAGTGATCAGAGTGAATTAGAGTGATCAGAGTGAATAGAGTGATCAGAGTGATAAGAGTGAATAGAGTGATCATAGTGAATAGAGTGATCATAGTGAATAGAGTGATCGGAGTGATCAGAGTGATTATAGTGAATAGAACAATCAGAGTGAATAGAACAATCAGAGTGAATAGAACAATCAGAGTGAATAGAACAATCAGAGTGAATAGAACATTCAGAGTGAATAGAACATTCAGAGTGAATAGAACATTCAGAGTGAATAGAACAATC
>NC_034184.2:87715228-87752728 GCF_002021735.2 Oncorhynchus kisutch
CAACATCTCTGGAGAGACATGAAAATAGCTGTGCAGCAACGCTCCCCATCCAACCTGACACATCTTGATTTTGCAGAAATGTCTAAAGTGTTCCACCTTGAACCAAAAACAGTTAATCAAAGGGTTCTCCTATGGGGACAGCCAAATCACCCTTTTAGTTTCTAGATAGCACCTTTTTTCTAAATATGCATTGCAGGAAATGTAGATATTACCGTCCGCTATGGTGAAAACAATGTGTGGGGAGGCAGAGGCACAGATCTCAAATCAATACGTCAGATAACCAGCAATGAAGAGGAAACGGTGACTGAAGGACAAAAAAACAGCTTAATCTCTCCAAATGGACGTTATCTTTGAGGGCTGATATGCCCATGCATTGACTTTTGTTTGCTATAGATGTTGACGGATGCTTTTCACGAGGACATGTTGTTCTGTCTCATGATTCCCGAGCATGAAATGGCACAGGGGTTTGTTCATTTTGCTGCGTGGTGATATTGATTAAAAAAACAATTACCATGGGATCGAATGGTGGGCTTTCACACAGATGGGGCTCCATCTACGGTGGGACGGCGGACAGGCTTCTACACTCTAGTTATGAAGGTGTCTCCCTCTGCCATACGGACAACATTGTATGCTACACCCACTGAGCTAGAATGGATACACCGAGAGCAACTAGCAACAAAAGAGCTGAGGACAGAACTTTGAGATAGGTAGGCAGGTAACTCTGATTGTAAACTCCAACTCTGATTGTAAACTCCAACTAACAACGTCTACTGCGCTCACGCCTGTTCACTAAACTATGTGGATAAATGGGATCAGCGCATGACAATGTTCTATTTCACATCGAGGCTTGGTGGTCGTCGAGGCTTGGTGGTCGTCGAGGCTTGGTGGTTATAGAGGCTTGGTGGTTATTGAGGCTTGGTGGTTATAAAGACCTGGTGGTTATCGAGGCTTGGTGGTTATAGAGGCTTGGTGGTTATAGAGGCTTGGTGGTTATAGAGGCTTGGTGGTTATAGAGGCTTGGTGGTTATCGAGGCTTGGTGGTTATCGAGGCTTGGTGGTTGTCGAGGCTTGGTGGTCGTCAAGGCTTGGTGGTCGTTGAGGCTTAGTGGTTATCGAGGCTTGGTGGTTATATAGGCTTGGTGGTTATAGAGGCTTGGTGGTCGTTGAGGCTTGGTGGTTGTCGAGGCTTGGTGGTTGTCGAGGCTTGGTGGTCGTCGAGGCTTGGTGGTTGTCGAGGCTTGGTGGTTGTCGAGGCTTGGTGGTCGTCGAGGCTTGGTGGTTGTCGAGGCGGAGAGTTGAAAAGATTTTTCACATTGAGAAAGGAACTGTTGTCATTCACAATGTATGTAAACAACAACTGATTTGTGAATATAAAACAGGTCTCGAACATGCATGGGAAATACAAGAACAGATGAGTGACCGAATCAGTGGATTCTTATTGGAGAGAGAGAGTCTTTCAAAAGCGAACCGTGCCCTCTTCCCTCCGGCTCTGCATGTTTCTTACAGAAAACAACATCAGTAAGTGTCCCACAGAAGTGATCTGTGGGGTGACTGCTCACCTCGGACACTTGTAAGATCGGGACCTACTTCCATTTGACTGTAACCCTGGATTAGTTAACATGGCCGGTAAATGAAATCAAACAGCTGATTGAGCTGTCATGTGATCGAATGCATTCACATGTCACAACGGAGGAATTTACGTTCCTGACTCAAAGGGAACACCGCTGTTTTCCCTCTGAGCATTAATATTGCATTCAAAACTGGGAAATCTCAGACTTCAGTGAGTTCAAAACAACTGGGAAATCTCAGACTTCAGTGAGTTCAAAACTGGGAACTGGGAACTGGGAAATCTCAGACTTCAGTGAGTTCAAAACAACTGGGAAATCTCAGACTTCAGTGAGTTCAAAACTGGGAACTGGGAAATCTCAGACTTCAGTGAGTTCAAAACTGGGAACTGGGAACTGGGAAATCTCAGACTTCAGTGCGTTCAAAACTGGGAACTGGGAAATCTCAGACTTCAGTGCGTTCAAAACTGGGAACTGGGAAATCTCAGACTTCAGTGAGTTCAAAACTGGGAACTGGGAAATCTCAGACTTCAGTGAGTTCAAAACTGGGAACTGGGAAATCTCAGACTTCAGTGAGTTCAAAACTGGGAACTGGGAAATCTCAGACTTCAGTGAGTTCAAAACTGGGAACTGGGAACTGGGAAATCTCAGACTTCAGTGCGTTCAAAACAAGGGGGAACTCTGAAACAAACTGCTCAGACTGGGAAATATGTCATCCAACTTGGAATTCCAACTCAAGAGCTATGGCCTTTTCTAGAGCTCCATCTTTCCAACCTGAAGATCAATGACATCATGATTTGACCGCGTATTTTTCAGAGTTCCCGTTTTGTCTTGAAAGCTCCTTAAATCTTATCGTACCCTTCGCCAGCTCATATCTGTGTGAAGCTGGATTCAGTGCTCTCGTCTACATTAAAACCAGATATCCATCCATGTTGGATGTGACAGCAGAGCTGAGGTGAGCACTGTAGAGCACTGTCCCCTGACTTTGAAAAGCCCTGATGCGACATGCATCAAGCCACAACCATCTCATTAGGGGTGGAGAGATAACATACACTATGTCAGATGAATTTGCAATTGACAGTCAACCAGCCCCACATTAAAAGTATGTGATGGTGAGATGAGAAGATAATCAGAAATACTGTTAGAATATTTATTAAATGACTATAAAAAAAAAAGAAGTGAACATTGGCTGTTAATTAGGCAAAAAAATTTCACATCGTTGGGGTCACGAGAATTTTCAGATATTAAAATGAGGTCGAAAAATTTTCTGCACCTTTGTGTTACAGCCTGAATTCAAAATGGATGAAATATATGTTTTTTCCCACCATCTTCACACAATACCTCATAAGGACAAAGTAAGTAAAAACAGGAATATCAAAAGTTTTTAGGCCCCTGAGTCAAAACTTTGTAGAATCACCTTGGTAGCGATTAGAGATGTGAGTCTTTCTGGGTAAGTCTCTAAGAGCTTTCCACACCTGTATTGTGCAACATTTGCCCATTTCCCTTATTATTCTTTTCCAAATTGTTCAAGCAGTGTCAAATTAGTTGTTGATTGTTGCTAGACAGACGTTCTGAGTGACATCATACATTCCTGATTGGCTGATTGGCTGATAGGCCATTTTCAGGTCTTGACATATATTTTCAATTAAATTTAAGTCAAAACTGTAACTCGGCAAATTAGGAACATTCACTGTCTTCTTGGTAAGAAACTCCACTGTAGATTTTATCAAGGCACAAGGCGAGACCCTGATGCAGACACAGGAGGCATGTTGTTGTTGTTTGGAGTCTTACAATGTTTATTCATCCAAAAGGGGGGAAGGCAAGAGAATGGTCGTGGACAGGCAAAAGGTCAAAACCAGTTCAGAGTCCAATAGGTGCCAAAGGGCAGGCAGATTCAAGTTCGGGGCAGGCAGGAAAGTAGTCCAGAGTCAGGCAGTGGTCAGAACTGGGAGCACTGGCAGTGGTCAGAACCGGGAGCACTGGCAGTGGTCAGAACCGGGAGCACTGGCAGTGGTCAGAACCGGGAGCACTGGCAGTGGTCAGAACTGGGAGCACTGGCAGTGGTCAGAACTGGGAGCACTGGCAGTGGTCAGAACCGGGAGGACTGGCAGTGGTCAGAACCGGGAGGACTGGCAGTGGTCAGAACTGGGAGGACTGGCAAAAGAGAATAGAAAAGGAGTATGGAGGAAGAACACACTGGTTGACTTGACTAAACATACAAGACAAACTGGTACAGAGAGACAGGAAACACATGGATAAAGGCACTGGCACAGAGAGACAGGAAACACAGGGATAAATACACTGGTACAGAGAGACAGGAAACACAGGGATAAATACACTGGTACAGAGAGACAGGAAACACAGGGATAAATACACTGGTACAGAGAGACAGGAAACACAGGGATAAATACACTGGTACAGAGAGACAGGAAACACAGGGATAAATACACTGGGGGAAATAAGCGACCCCTGGAGGGGGTGGAGACGATAAAGAGGACAGGTGAAACAGATCAGTGTGACAGTTTTTGTAACGTCATTCGTCTTCCTCTGACGAGGAGTATGAGAGTTCGAACCAATACACAGCGTTTTACGTGTTCATAATATTTCATAGAACGGAACACTTAATGACAAAAACAACAAGAGAACGAAAAATGAAACCGAAACAGTTCTGTCTGGTGCAGACACACTAAACAGAAAAATTATTTTTCCCACAAAACACAGGTGGGAAAAGACTACCTAAATATGATTCTCAATCAGAGACAACGAACGACACCTGCCTCTGATTGAGAACCATACTAGGCCGAACACAAAAACCAACATAGAAAAACAAACAGACTGCCCACCCCAACTCACGCCCTGACCATAACAAAGGAACTAAGGTCAGAACATGACAGTTTTGGCCTTGTGTTTTAGGTTATTGTCCTGCTGAAAGGTGAATTAATCTCCCCGTGTCTGGTGAAAAGCAGACTGAACCAAGTTTGTATTCTCAGATTTTTCCTAGCTCAATTTCGTTTATTTTTTGTCTATTCCTCGCTTTCAACTGAGTTAGGAAGGATACCTGTATCTTTGTAGTGACTGGGTGGATTGATACACCATCCAAAGTGTAATAAATAACTTCACTATGCTCAAAAGGATATTCAATATTCAACTGAGTTAGGAAGGATACCTGTATCTTTGTAGTGACTGGGCGTATTGATACACCATCCAAAGTGTAATCAATAACTTCACTATGCTCAAAGGGATATTCAACGTCTGTTCAGTTTTTCCCCCATCTACCAATAGGTGCCCTTCTTTGTGAGGGATTGGAAAACTTCCCTGGTTTTTGTGGTTGAATCCGTGACTGAAATTCCTCGACTGAGAGACCTTACAGATAATAGTACTCACGAAGTTAAACACTATTACTGCAGTTTAACACAATTTACAGTTTAAATCCACTTTGACATTATGGGCTGTTTAGGCCAGTGACAAAAACAATCTAAATTTAATCAACTTTAAATTCAAGCAACATTTGGAAAAAGTCAAGGCGTGTGAATATTTTCTGTAGGCACTGCACACACATATACAGTGGGGCAAAAAAAGTATTTAGTCAGCCACCAATTGTGCAAGTTCTCCCACTTAAAAAGATGAGAGAGGCCTGTAATTTTCATCATAGGTACACTTCAACTATGACAGACAAAATGAGAAGAAAAAAAATCCAGAAAATCACATTTTAGCATTTTTTACGAATTTCTTTGCAAATTATGGTGGAAAATAAGTATTTGCTCACCTACAAACAAGCAAGATTTCTGGCTCTCACAGACCTGTAACTTCTTCTTTAAGAGGCTCCTCTGTCTGTAACCTAAGAGAGAAGGTGATTGATCCTATTAGTAACCTGAGAGAGAAGGTGATTGATCCTATTAGTTACCTGAGAGAGAAGGTGATTGATCCTATTAGTAACCTGAGAGAGAAGGTGATTGATCCTATTAGTAACCTGAGAGAGAAGGTGATTGATCCTATTAGTAACCTGAGAGAGCAGGTGATTGATCCTATTAGTAACCTGAGAGAGAAGGTGATTGATCCTATTAGTTACCTGAGAGAGAAGGTGATTGATCCTATTAGTAACCTGAGAGAGAAGGTGATTGATCCTATTAGTAACCTGAGAGAGAAGGTGATTGATCCTATTAGTAACCTGAGAGAGCAGGTGATTGATCCTATTAGTAACCTGAGAGAGAAGGTGATTGATCCTATTAGTTACCTGAGAGAGAAGGTGATTGATCCTATTAGTAACCTGAGAGAGAAGGTGATTGATCCTATTAGTAACCTGAGAGAGAAGGTGATTGATCCTATTAGTAACCTGAGAGAGAAGGTGATTGATCCTATTAGTTACCTGAGAGAGAAGGTGATTGATCCTATTAGTAACCTGAGAGAGAAGGTGATTGATCCTATTAGTAACCTGAGAGAGAAGGTGATTGATCCTATTAGTAACCTGAGAGAGCAGGTGATTGATCCTATTAGTAACCTGAGAGAGAAGGTGATTGATCCTATTAGTAACCTGAGAGAGAAGGTGATTGAACCTATTAGTAACCTGAGAGAGAAGGTGATTTATCCTATTAGTAACCTGAGAGAGAAGGTGATTTATCCTATTAGTAACCTGAGAGAGAAGGTGATTGAACCTAGCGGGAGACCAGGTGACTAAAAGAGAGAAAGAGTTAAGGTGTCAGCATGCATCAGTTCCTTGTTTGGCACCAAACCGAACGATTGTTGCATACTACCTTATAAGTCCTTCGCTTGAAAAATGTGAAAAAAGCAGAAAACAGTACTCTTGTCCATTTCCAGACACTGTAGCTTGTAAACACTTCCTCAAAATAGTCTGAATTTTTCTAAGATACCTCAACAAATCTATCATACATTTGAAGGTTTTTGCCCAACTCTTGATCAATCAACGACGAAGGTGAGTAGACTTCGGCTCCGAACTTGGGATTGCCTCAAGAAAAACAAACCAAAACGTCACAAAATGTTGTCATAATAGGTGCACAAACTTAACCATTCCTCCCTTATTCTGGGAGGAATGGGGACGCCTGAAGGCATGGCAACAGGACTACCCTCCATCCACTCTACCTCTCCATAACAAGGTGATTAGAGGCAACAGGACTACCCTCCATCCACACTACCTCCCCATAACAAGGTGATTAGAGGCAGCAGGGCTACCCTCCATCCACACTACCTCCCAATAACAAGGTGATTAGAGGCATGGCAGCAGGACTACCCTCCATCCACACTACCTCCCAATTACAAGGTGATTAGAGGCAGCAGGACTACCCTCCATCCACACTACCTCCCCTTAACAAGGTGATTAGAGGCAGCAGGACTACCCTCCATCCACACTACCTCCCCATAACAAGGTGATTAGAGGCATGTCAGCAGGGCTACCCTCCATCCACACTACCTCCCCTTAACAAGGTGATTAGAGGCAGCAGGGCTACCCTCCATCCACACTACCTCCCCTTAACAAGGTGATTAGAGGCAGCAGGATTACCCTCCATCCACACTACCTCCCAATTACAAGGTGATTAGAGGCAGCAGGACTACCCTCCATCCACACTACCTCCCCATAACAAGGTGATTAGAGGCAGCAGGACTACCCTCCATCCACACTACCTCCCTATAACAAGGTGATTAGAGGCAGCAGGACTACCCTCCATCCACACTACCTCCCCTTAACAAGGTGATTAGAGGCAGCAGGGCTACCCTCCATCCACACTACCTCCCCATAACAAGATCATTAGACTTACATACCTAACTGATTTATTGACGTGGCTCCACGGGCGGGGGGGGGGACCTCATCAAGGTAAATACCACAGCAGAGAAAGAATACCTAATTTATCTTGTTCCCACAAGCATCAGCCTGAACTCAACCAGAGGTTGTTCTGGCTTTGTTTTATAACAACAGAGACTATTTAACTTCTCTACAGCTCTCTTATAATTGACTCCTATTTCCTGTTAAACAACGTATTGAAGAAAAAAACTCGCTCGTTCCATGTCGGTGAAAAGGCAAAGACAAACACCATGATGAACAGCCTGGGATCATGCATTATCTCTGTGTCTGCACTGCACAGCCTGGGATCATGCATTATCTCTCTGTCTGCGCGACACAGCCTGGGAACATGCATTATCTCTCTGTCTGTACGACACAGCCTGGGAACATGCATTATCTCTCTGTCTGCACTACATAGCCCGGGAACATGCATTATCTCTGTGTCTGCACGGCACAGCATGGGAAGATGCATTATCTCTCTGTCTGCACTATATAGCCCGGGAACATGCATTATCTCTGTGTCTGCACTACATAGCCCGGGAACATGCATTATCTCTCTGTCTGCACTACATAGCCCGGGAACATGCATTATCACTCTGTCTGCACTACATAGCCCGGGAACATGCATTATCTCTGTGTCTGCACTACATAGCCCGGGAACATGCATTATCTCTGTGTCTGCACTGCACAGCATGGGAACATGCATTATCTCTGTGTCTGCACTACATAGCCCGGGAACATGCATTATCTCTGTGTCTGCACTACATAGCCCGGGAACATGCATTATCTCTGTGTCTGCACTGCACAGCATGGGAACATGCATTATCTCTGTGTCTGCACTACATAGCCCGGGAACATGCATTATCTCTGTGTCTGCACTGCACAGCATGGGGAGATGCATTATCTCTGTGTCTGCACTGCACAGCATGGGAAGATGCATTATCTCTGTGTCTGCACTGCACAGCATGGGAAGATGCATTATCTCTCAATAGTGAGGGAATCTTCTAATGCTTTGATAAAATTGTAACAAGGACCAATTTAAACGTGTCATTACTATTATTTCTAGGGTAATCTGGATGGTACCAGTACACCTGTTGTTCTGGATGGTACCAGTACACCTGTTGTTCTGGATGGTACCGGTACACCTGTTGTTCTGGATGGTACCAGTACACCTGTTGTTCTTGATGGTACCGGTACACCTGTTGTTCTGGATGGTACCGGTACACCTGAAAGTTCTGGATGGTATCGGTACACCTGTTGTTCTTGATGGTACCGGTACACCTGTTGTTCTGGATGGTACCGGTACACCTGATGTTCTGGATGGTACCAGTACACCTGTTGTTCTGGATGGTACCGTTACACCTGTGGTTCTGGATGGTATCGGTACACCTGATGTTCTGGATGGTACCGGTACACCTGATGTTCTGGATGGTACCGGTACACCTGATGTTCTGGATGGTACCAGTACACCTGTTGTTCTGGATGGTACCGGTACACCTGATTTTCTGGATGGTACCGGTACACCTGATGTTCTGGATGGTACCGGTACACCTGATGTTCTGGATGGTACCGGTACACCTGTCGTTCTGGATGGTACCGGTACACCTGTTGTTCTGGATGGTACCGGTACACCTGATGTTCTGGATGGTACCGGTACACCTGATGTTCTGGATAGTACTGGTACACCTGTTATTGACAAACTCAAACCACGTGTGTTACTCTGCTCAGGATCGTATCAACCTAAAGACCTAGTTTCAAAGGAAAAACTCAACAGAAACTACTCTGTAGAAAGTAACAGTATCCCAGAAGAGACGAACCGAAGACCGTGAATGAAGACAAACTGGAGACAGTGAATGAAGACAAACTGGAGACAGTGAAGACAAACTGGAGACTGTGAATGAAGACAAACTGGAGACAGTGAATGAAGACAAACTGGAGACAGTGAAGACAAACTGGAGACTGTGAATGAAGACAAACTGGAGACAGTGAAGACAAACTGGAGACAGTGAATGAAGACAAACTGGAGACTGTGAATGCTGACAAACTGGAGACTGTGAATGAAGACAAACTGGGGACTGTGAATGAAGACAAGCTGGAGAAAGTGAATGAAGACAAACTGGAGACTGTGAATGAAGACAAGCTGGAGACTGTGAATGAAGACAAACTGGAGACTGTGAATGAAGACAAACTGGGGACTGTGAATGAAGACAAACTGGGGACTGTGAATGAAGACAAGCTGGAGACTGTGAATGAAGACAAACTGGAGATTGTGAATGAAGACAAACTGGAGACTGTGAATGAAGACAAACTGGAGACTGTGAATGAAGACAAACTGTAGACAGTGAATGAAGACAAACTGGAGACTGTGAATGAAGACAAACTGGAGACTGTGGATGAAGACAAACTGGAGACTGTGAATGAAGACAAACTGGAGACAGTGAATGATAACAGTCAAGGAAATTGAGGAAGATGTTTAAAACCCAGACGATGAGAATCTGTCTTACAGCACACATCTGGTGATCATGTACGTAATTACTCACTTACATCCCAACTGGGCAGAAGACACAGAGAGAGAGAGACAGACAGAGAGAGAGAGAGAGAGAGAGACAGACAGAGAGACAGAGAGACAGAGAGACAGAGAGAGAGAGAGAGAGAGAGAGACAGAGAGAGAGAGAGAGAGAGAGACAGACAGAGAGACAGAGAGACAGAGAGACAGAGAGAGAGAGAGACAGACAGAGAGACAGAGAGACAGAGAGACAGAGAGAGAGAGAGAGAGAGACAGACAGAGAGAGAGAGAGAGAGAGAGACAGACAGAGAGAGAGAGAGAGAGAGAGAGAGAGAGAGAGAGAGAGAGAGAGAGAGAGAGAGACAGACAGAGAGACAGAGAGACAGAGAGAGAGAGAGAGAGAGAGAGAGGGGCACGGGAGGTTGAGGTGATAAGAACATCAAAGAGAACTGCCTTCTTTTAAAAATATAGACTAAAGGACGATGGGCTGTGTGTGTGTGCTTGCAAGTGTGTGCGTGCGTATGTGTGTGTGTAAGCATTCGTGTGTGTGTGTGTGCACGCATGTGTGTGTTAGTGCGTCTATGTTTATGCTAGAACCTTCTATCAACTAAATGTAGATAAAGGTTATTTGAAGGTTATTTGATGGTTATTTGATGGTTATTTGATGGTTATTTGAAGGTTATTTGATGGTTATTTGATGGTTATTTGATGGTTATTTGATGGTTATTTGAAGGTTATTTGATGGTTATTTGATGGTTATTTGATGGTTATTTGATGGTTATTTGATGGTTATTTGATGGTTATTTGAAGGTTATTTGATGGTTATTTGATGGTTATTTGATGGTTATTTGATGGTTATTTGATGGTTATTTGAAGGTTATTTGATGGTTATTTGATGGTTATTTGATGGTTATTTGATGGTTATTTGATGGTTATTTGATGGTTATTTGATGGTTATTTGAAGGTTATTTGATGGTTATTTGATGGTTATTTGATGGTTATTTGATGGTTATTTGATGGTTATTTGATGGTTATTTGATGGTTCGTGAGTCATAACTGGTATTGAACAGCACAACGCTGACACTGCCTCTATACCATCCATATCAGATCAAACATGGAAACCTTCTGAAGGCAGCTATTAATAGGCTCTTGTGTACTTTCCCTGTCGCACAGCTGTACACAGTATGCTGTTATTTGTTGTTTGTTATCTATGAAACTCTCTCTGAAAAAAAAACGATTACACACAGCAGCTACTGGGTGACAGGTTTCAGGTCTTAACACATGCCATTGCAGTCATTACGTAGAAAACAGGAAATAAGCAGTCATTATGTAGAAAACAGGAAATAAGCAGTCATTATGTAGAAAACAGGAAATAAGCAGTCATTACGTAGAAAACAGGAAATAAGCAGTCATTATGTAGAAAACAGGAAATAAGCAGTCATTATTAGAAAACAGGAAATAAGCAGTCATTACGTAGAAAACAGGAAATAAGCAGTCATTATGTAGAAAACAGGAAATAAGCAGGAAATTAGCTTGATAAATGAAAATGTTCTCTCTTGCGCTAATTGGCAGGCCTTTTAAATGTTGTTTCCCTTGGCCCGAGACTTGATTCGTCCAGGTAGGCACTGTAGTCGTAAAAGCTCCTGGTAGACAATTTGTATCACACTGGAGTTGTGTTCTAGTGAGGTAGTGAGGTAGTAAGGTAGTAAGGTAGTACTGTAGTGAGGTAGTGAGGTAGTAAGGTAGTAAGGTAGTACTGTAGTGAGGTAGTGAGGTAGTGAGGTAGTATGGTAGTGAGGTAGTGAGGTAGTACGGTAGTGAGGTAGTGAGGTAGTAAGGTAGTACGGTAGTAAGTTAGTATGGTAGTAAGGTAGTGAGGTAGTGAGGTAGTATGGTAGTACGGTTGTGAGGTAGTATGGTAGTGAGGTAGTGAGGTGGTAAGGTAGTACGGAAGTGAGGTAGTGAGGTAGTAAAGTAGTACGGTAGTAACTTAGTATGGTAGTGAGGTAGTGAGGTAGTGAGGTAGTATGGTAGTACGGTAGTAAGGTAGTATGGTAGTGAGGTAGTAAGGTAGTAAGTTAGTATGGTAGTACGGTAGTAAGGTAGTATTGTAGTGAGGTAGTGAGGTAGTATGGTAGTACGGTAGTAAGGTAGTATGGTAGTGAGGTAGTGAGGTAGTGAGGTAGTGAGGTAGTACGGTAGTAAGTTAGTATGGTAGTGAGGTAGTGAGGTAGTGAGGTAGTACGGTAGTAAGGTAGTACGGTAGTAAATTAGTATGGTAGTGAGGTAGTAAGGTAGTAAGGTAGTACGGTAGTGAGGTAGTGAGGTAGTGAGGTAGTAAGTTAGGACGGTAGTAAGGTAATACGGTAGTGAGGTAGTGAGGTAGTGAGGTAGTAAGGTAGTAAGGTAGTACAGTAGTGAGGTAGTGAGGTAGTGAGGTAGTATGGTAGTGAGGTAGTGAGGTAGTAAGGTAGTACGGTAGTGAGGTAGTGAGGTAGTATGGTAGTGAGGTAGTACGGTAGTGAGGTAGTACGGTAGTGAGGTAGTGAGGTAGTGCGGTAGTGGGGTAGTGAGGTAGTGAGGTAGTATGGTAGTGAGGTAGTACGGTAGTGAGGTAGTGAGGTAGTGAGGTAGTACGGTAGTGAGGTAGTATGGTAGTGAGGTAGTATGGTAGTGAGGTAGTGAGGTAGTGAGGTAGTACGGTAGTGAGGTAGTGAGGTAGTGAGGTAGTGAGGTAGTACGGTAGTGAGGTAGTATGGTAGTAAGGTAGTGAGGTAGTATGGTAGTGAGGTAGTGAGGTAGTGAGGTAGTACGGTAGTGAGGTAGTATGGTAGTGAGGTAGTATGGTAGTGAGGTAGTACGGTAGTGAGGTAGTGAGGTAGTGAGGTAGTGAGGTAGTATGGTAGTAAGTTAGTGAGGTAGTACGGTAGTGAGGTTGTACGGTAGTGAGGTAGTACGGTAGTGAGGTAGTGAGGTAGTACGGTAGTAAAGTAGTGAGGTAGTGAGGTAGTGAGGTAGTACGGTAGTGAGGTAGTACGGTAGTGAGGTAGTGAGGTAGTGAGGTAGTACGGTAGTGAGGTAGTAAGGTAGTGAGGTAGTATGGTAGTGAGGTAGTACGGTAGTGAGGTAGTGAGGTAGTGAGGTAGTACGGTAGTGAGGTAGTGAGGTAGTAAGGTAGTGAGGTAGTGAGGCAGTGAGGTAGTATGGTAGTGAGGTAGTATGGTAGTGAGGTAGTGAGGTAGTACGGTAGTGAGGTAGTATGGTAGTAGGGTAGTGAGGTAGTGAGGTAGTACGGCAGTGAGGTTGTACGGTAGTGAGGTAGTGAGGTAGTACGGTAGTGAGGTAGTGAGGTAGTACGGTAGTAAAGTAGTGAGGTAGTGAGGTAGTGAGGTAGTGCGGTAGTGAGGTAGTACGGTAGTGAGGTAGTGAGGTAGTGAGGTAGTAAGGTAGTGAGGTAGTATGGTAGTGAGGTAGTACGGTAGTGAGGTAGTGAGGTAGTGAGGTAGTACGGTAGTGAGGTAGTAAGGTAGTGAGGTAGTATGGTAGTGAGGTAGTACGGTAGTGAGGTAGTGAGGTAGTGAGGTAGTACGGTAGTGAGGTAGTGAGGTAGTGAGGTAGTAAGTTAGTATGGTAGTACGGTAGTAAGGTAGTATTGTAGTGAGGTAGTGAGGTAGTATGGTAGTACGGTAGTAAGGTAGTATGGTAGTGAGGTAGTGAGGTAGTGAGGTAGTGAGGTAGTACGGTAGTAAGTTAGTATGGTAGTGAGGTAGTGAGGTAGTACGGTAGTAAGGTAGTACGGTAGTAAATTAGTATGGTAGTGAGGTAGTAAGGTAGTAAGGTAGTACGGTAGTGAGGTAGTGAGGTAGTGAGGTAGTAAGTTAGGACGGTAGTAAGGTAATACGGTAGTGAGGTAGTGAGGTAGTGAGGTAGTAAGGTAGTAAGGTAGTACAGTAGTGAGCTAGTGAGGTAGTGAGGTAGTATGGTAGTGAGGTAGTGAGGTAGTAAGGTAGTACGGTAGTGAGGTAGTGAGGTAGTATGGTAGTGAGGTAGTACGGTAGTGAGGTAGTACGGTAGTGAGGTAGTGAGGTAGTGCGGTAGTGAGGTAGTGAGGGTAGTGAGGTAGTATGGTAGTGAGGTAGTACGGTAGTGAGGTAGTGAGGTAGTGAGGTAGTACGGTAGTGAGGTAGTATGGTAGTGAGGTAGTATGGTAGTGAGGTAGTGAGGTAGTGAGGTAGTACGGTAGTGAGGTAGTGAGGTAGTGAGGTAGTACGGTAGTGAGGTAGTGAGGTAGTGAGGTAGTATGGTAGTAAGGTAGTGAGGTAGTATGGTAGTGAGGTAGTGAGGTAGTGAGGTAGTACGGTAGTGAGGTAGTATGGTAGTGAGGTAGTATGGTAGTGAGGTAGTGAGGTAGTACGGTAGTGAGGTAGTGAGGTAGTGAGGTAGTATGGTAGTGAGGTAGTACGGTAGTGAGGTAGTGAGGAAGTGAGGTAGTACGGTAGTGAGCTGGTAAGGTAGTGAGGTAGTATGGTAGTGAGGTAGTACGGTAGTGAGGGTAGTGAGGTAGTGAGGTAGTACGGTAGTGAGGTAGTGAGGTAGTGAGGTAGTAAGGTAGTAAGTTAGTATGGTAGTACGGTAGTAAGGTAGTATTGTAGTGAGGTAGTGAGGTAGTATGGTAGTACGGTAGTAAGGTAGTATGGTAGTGAGGTAGTGAGGTAGTGAGGTAGTACGGTAGTAAGTTAGTATGGTAGTGAGGTAGTGAGGTAGTGAGGTAGTACGGTAGTAAGGTAGTACGGTAGTAAATTAGTATGGTAGTGAGGTAGTAAGGTAGTAAGGTAGTACGGTAGTGAGGTAGTGAGGTAGTGAGGTAGTAAGTTAGGACGGTAGTAAGGTAATACGGTAGTGAGGTAGTGAGGTAGTAAGGTAGTAAGGTAGTACAGTAGTGAGGTAGTGAGGTAGTGAGGTAGTATGGTAGTGAGGTAGTGAGGTAGTAAGGTAGTACGGTAGTGAGGTAGTGAGGTAGTATGGTAGTGAGGTAGTACGGTAGTGAGGTAGTACGGTAGTGAGGTAGTGAGGTAGTGCGGTAGTGAGGTAGTGAGGTAGTATGGTAGTGAGGTAGTACGGTAGTGAGGTAGTGAGGTAGTGAGGTAGTGAGGTAGTACGGTAGTGAGGTAGTATGGTAGCGAGGTAGTATGGTAGTGAGGTAGTGAGGTAGTGAGGTAGTACGGTAGTGAGGTAGTGAGGTAGTGAGGTAGTACGGTAGTGAGGTAGTGAGGTAGTGAGGTAGTATGGTAGTAAGGTAGTGAGGTAGTATGGTAGTGAGGTAGTGAGGTAGTGAGGTAGTACAGTAGTGAGGTAGTATGGTAGTGAGGTAGTATGGTAGTGAGATAGTGAGGTAGTACTGTAGTGAGGTAGTGAGGTAGTGAGGTAGTGAGGTAGTATGGTAGTAAGGTAGTGAGGTAGTACGGTAGTGAGGTTGTACGGTAGTGAGGTAGTACGGTAGTGAGGTAGTGAGGTAGTACGGTAGTAAAGTAGTGAGGTAGTGAGGTAGTGAGGTAGTACGGTAGTGAGGTAGTACGGTAGTGAGGTAGTGAGGTAGTGAGGTAGTACGGTAGTGAGGTAGTAAGGTAGTGAGGTAGTATGGTAGTGAGGTAGTACGGTAGTGAGGTAGTGAGGTAGTACGGTAGTGAGGTAGTGAGGTAGTGAGGTAGTAAGGTAGTGAGGTAGTGAGGCAGTGAGGTAGTATGGTAGTGAGGTAGTATGGTAGTGAGGTAGTGAGGTAGTACGGTAGTGAGGTAGTATGGTAGTAGGGTAGTGAGGTAGTGAGGTAGTACGGCAGTGAGGTTGTACGGTAGTGAGGTAGTGAGGTAGTACGGTAGTGAGGTAGTGAGGTAGTACGGTAGTAAAGTAGTGAGGTAGTGAGGTAGTGAGGTAGTGCAGTAGTGAGGTAGTACGGTAGTGAGGTAGTGAGGTAGTGAGGTAGTAAGGTAGTGAGGTAGTATGGTAGTGAGGTAGTACGGTAGTGAGGTAGTGAGGTAGTGAGGTAGTACGGTAGTGAGGTAGTGAGGTAGTGAGGTAGTGAGGTAGTATGGTAGTGAGGTAGTGAGGTAGTACGGTAGTGAGGTAGTGAGGTAGTAAGGTAGTGAGGTAGTGAGGTAGTACGGAGGAGACAGTAGATGAGCAGTACCTCTGGTTGAGGAGACAGTAGATGAGCAGTACCTCTGGTTGAGGAGACAGTTGATGAGCAGTACCTCTGGTTGACGAGACAGTAGATGAGCAGTACCTCTGGTTGAGGAGACAGTTCATGAGCAGTACCTCTGGTTGAGGAGACAGTAGATGAGCAGTACCTCTGGTGGTGTAGGCCCAAATGGCATCATATTCCCTTTACAGTGCACTAATTTAGACCAGAGGGCCCGTAGGGAATAGGGTGCACTACTTTAGACCACAGGGCCCATAGGGAATAGGGTGCATTACTTTAGACCACAGGACCCATAGGGAATAGAGTGCACTACTTTAGACCACAGATCCCATAGGGAATAGGTTGCACTACTTTAGACCAGATCCCTATTGGGTCCCCTATGGGTCCTGTTCAAAAGTAGGGCACTACAAAGGGTAAGATGTGCATTTTGGACGCAATCTGTGTGTGAGTGAATCGTGGCGTTGGTTCTCCCCCTCCTTCTCCTCTTCTCTCCTCCTCCATCCAGCCATCCGTCAACTGATCTCATCAGGCGGTTTATTCAGCCAAGATAAACAACAATGACCTCCACAGTAGCCCCTCCTCTTCTCATTACCCAGGCATACAGGAGCAGGACAAACACCACAGGGGGGGGGGGGTCAGTGCTGGTTGGCACCTTAAGGCAAAGGGACGGTGTTAAAACGAGGAGAGGAGAAGAGAAGGGGAAGGAGAGGAGAGGAGAGGAGAGGAGAGGAGAGGAGAGGAGAGGAGAGGAGAGGAGAGGAGAGGAGAGGAGAGGAGAGGAGAGGAGAGGAGAGGAGAGGAGAGGAGAGGAGAGGAGAGGAGAGGAGAGGAGAGGAGAGGAGAGGAGGTACATGTGACTAGGCAAGCATCCCAAATGGCAACCTATTTTTTATATAGAGGACTACTCCAGAGCTTTGGGTCCTGGTCAAGAGTAGTGCACTGTATAGTGAACAATGTGCCATTTGGGACAAATCCAAGAAGAAGCTCTGAATGGGGAGATAATGGCCTCATACATAATACCAGGCAGGGGTCAGAAAGCTATTTCTCCCTCTCACCTACAGCATGGTAAAACCCATTAAAGAGGAAACCTGGGCTAGCTCAAAGGGCAGAGGGCACTCTGGTAAGCATTAGCTCAGCCATTAATATCATATTTGTCCGAGGCCTGACGAATAGCCCTGTGTTTTGTATTTGTTTTCAGGTAAAGGGCTGCAGAAAATGCACCGTTAAAAGCTACGGTGCTGTGCTTTGTGGACACATCTTTCAAAATTCATACATAGTATGATGAAAACTTGATTTAAGTAAAGGGCATTGTTGAGTGACGAGTAACATAAACACCTCGAATGCCAAAATTGGTAAACTCCAAGCGGGTGGCCATGTGACTTTTACTGAGGAGTGGCTTCCATCTGGCCACTCTACCATAAAGGCCTGATTGGTGGAGTGCAGCAGAGATTGTTGTCCTTCTGGGAAGTTCTCCCATCTCCACAGAGGAACTTTGGAGCTCTGTCAGAGTGACCATCTGGTTCTTAGTCACCTCCCTGACCAAGGCTCTTCTCCCCAGATTGCTCATTTTGGCCGGGCGGCCAGCTCTAGGGAGAGTCTTGGTGGTTCCAAACTTCTTCCATTTAAGAATGATGGAGGCCACTGTGTTCTTGGGGACTTTCAATGTTGCAGACATTTTTTGGTGCCCTTCCCCTGATCTGTGCCTCGACACAATCCTGTCTCAGAGCTTTACGGACAATTCCTTGGACCTCATGGCTTGCTTTTTTCTGACATGCTCTGTCAACTATGGGACCTTATATAGACAGGTGTGTGCCTTTCCAAATCATGTCCAATCAATTGAATTTACCACAGGGTGGACTCCAATCAAGTTGTTGAAACATCTCAATGATGCTCAATGGAAACAGAATGCACCTGAGCTCAATTTCGAGTCCATCAGCATCTGAATGCTTATATAAATAAGGTATTTCTGATTTTTACATGTTTTTGCATTGTCATTATGGCGTAGTACGTGTAGATTGATGAGGGGAAAAAATGATTTAATCAATTTTAGAATAAGGCTGTAACGCAACAGTGCCTTCAAACAGTGTTATTTCCCCTTGAGTCATTGTTGTATTTCAGCCTGAATTCAAAATGGAGGAAATATAATTTATTTCTCTCATCCATCTAGCTATCTAAGTTACTGTACTAAATTATCTGAGGTAATGTTATGTAGCATTAACAAGCCAGAGGTAATGTTATGTAGCATTAACAAGCCAGAGGTAATGTTATGTAGCATTAACACGCCAGAGGTAATGTTATGTAGCATTAACAACCCCGAGGTAATGTTATGTAGCATTAACAAGCCAGAGGTAATGTTATGTAGCATGAACAAGCCAGAGGTAATGTTATGTAGCATGAACACGCCAGAGGTAATGTTATGTAGCATTAACAAGCCAGAGGTAATGTTATGTAGCATTAACAAGCCAGAGGTAATGTTATGTAGCATTAACAAGCCAGAGGTAATGTTATGTAGCATTAACAACCCAGAGGTAATGTTATGTAGCATGAACACGCCAGAGGTAATGTTATGTAGCATGAACAAGCCAGAGGTAATGTTATGTAGCATTAACAGGCCAGAGGTAATGTTATGTAGCATGAACAAGCCAGAGGTAATGTTATGTAGCATTAACAGGCCAGAGGTAATGTTATATTTGTACTGGTAAATATTTTTCAATATGACAACTGTTCAGCCCCAACATTTTTTTATTTTTTTATTTAACTAGGCAAGAGACGGCCCGGACTATGTCTACAGGAAGCCCTGACCAAGAGGTTTCAACTCCCGGCTCCTGCACAGCCCTGCCCAAGAGTCTTCAACCCCCTGCTCCTACACGGCCCAGACTGTGTCTACAGGAAGCCCTGACCAAGAGGCTTCAACCCCCTGCACAGACACTGCCCAGACTGTGCCCAGAGGAAGCCCTGACCAAGATGATTCAGCCCCCTGCACAGACACTGCACAGACTGTGCCCAGAGGAAGCCCTGACCAAGAGGATTCAACCCCCTGCACAGACACTGCTCAGACTGTGCCCAGAGGAAGCCCTGACCAAGAGGATTCAACCCCCTGCACAGACACTGCCCAGACTGTGCCCAGAGGAAGCCCTGACCAAGAGGATTCAACCCCCTGCACAGACACGGCCCAGACTGTGCCCAGAGGAAGCCCTGACCAAGAGGATTCAGCCCCCTGCACAGACACGGCCCAGACTGTGCCCAGAGGAAGCCCTGACCAAGAGGATTCAACCCCCTGCACAGACACTGCCCAGACTGTGCCCAGAGGAAGCCCTGACCAAGATGATTCAGCCCCTGCACAGACACTGCCCAGACTGTGGTCAGAGGAAGCCCTGACCAAGAGGATTCAAACCCCAGCTCCTACACGGCCCAGACTGTGTCTACAGGAAGCCCTGACCAAGAGGCTTCAACCCCCTGCACAGACACTGCTCAGACTGTGCCCAGAGGAAGCCCTGACCAAGATGATTCAGACCCCTGCACAGACACTGCCCAGACTGTGCCCAGAGGAAGCCCTGACCAAGAGGATTCAACCCCCTGCACAGTCACTGCCCAGACTGTGCCCAGAGGAAGCCCTGACCAAGAGGATTCAACCCCCTGCACAGACACTGCCCAGACTGTGCCCAGAGGAAGCCCTGACCAAGAGGATTCAACCCCTGCACAGACACTGCCCAGACTGTGCCCAGAGGAAGCCCTGACCAAGAGGATTCAACCCCCTGCACAGACACTGCCCAGACTGTGCCCAGAGGAAGCCCTGACCAAGAGGATTCAACCCCCTGCACAGACACTGCCCAGACTGTGCCCAGAGGAAGCCCTGAC
Source organism: Oncorhynchus kisutch (assembly GCF_002021735.2). Classification (NCBI taxonomy): domain Eukaryota; kingdom Metazoa; phylum Chordata; class Actinopteri; order Salmoniformes; family Salmonidae; genus Oncorhynchus; species Oncorhynchus kisutch. Next base: position 87,735,148 of record NC_034184.2, read on the forward strand.
CAAGAGGATTCAACCCCCTGCACAGACACGGCCCAGACTGTGCCCAGAGGAAGCCCTGACCAAGAGGATTCAGCCCCCTGCACAGACACGGCCCAGACTGTGCCCAGAGGAAGCCCTGACCAAGAGGATTCAACCCCCTGCACAGACACTGCACAGACTGTGCCCAGAGGAAGCCCTGACCAAGCCATTTCAACTCCCAGCTCCCACACAACCTGACACGGTATGCTCACTAACGGGCTAATCACAACCATCCAACCTGAACGGTAATCGCACAAGGGTTCATCACAACCATCCAACCTGAACGGTAATCGCACAAGGGTTCATCACAACCATCAACTTGCCATTTTCATGTAGTAGTTACGATCTACCTTTATGGTCCCTCATGCTTGAGACTCTCATTGCCTGCTTTGGTGTAATGTATCTCTATCTAATCATCTCTTCTCATTGCTTCTGTGCAGTCTTCAGATATCAGGCAGAGACTGTCCTCTGAGATTGTTAGCCTGGCTGTAGGGATGCTGACGGTCACTCCTGGGAGCAGCAATCTCTTACCACAGTCTCTCATGTCACCACACAGGATGTTCCCTCTCAGGTAATAAAAGTTATTTGAATTCCCCAAACATTTTTGGGGGGGTCATTGGAAGATAATAAAACAATCTAATAACATGACGTTGTGGCATAATATTACTCTTGAAAACCCGACCATAGGCAAGTCATTTGAGTCTAATTTCAGTGACGCAACTATTTTTGGATAAGGGAAACAAATTGTTCCGAGGTGGGTCCTCTTCAGATAGACAGACAACTCAACTCTCCAAGCAAATCACGAGGCGAACAATGCCTGAACTTCTCGGGTTCGAAACCAGGTAAAACAAATGCAGTGGTTTTAGTTATGGTAGTTTATGCAAACAAGCCACTTGTGAAATGCACTCACTAGAAATAACCTCTGTGATCTCCATCTTGCTAGCTACAACATTGTATTTTATTCAAGAGGCTAAAGTTGTGATGTAGTTCCTGTATAACAAACTCATGTTCTGACGTAGGCAGTGATGTAGTTCCTCCGTACCAAACTGATGTTCTGACGTAGGCAGTGATGTAGTTCCTCCGTACCAAACTGATGTTCTGACGTAGGCAGTGATGTAGTTCCTCCGTACCAAACTGATGTTCTGACGTAGGCAGTGATGTAGTTCCTCCGTACCAAACTCATGTTCTGACGTAGGCAGTGATGTAGTTCCTCCGTACCAAACTGATGTTCTGACGTAGGCAGTGATGTAGTTCCTCCATACCAAACTGATGTTCTGACGTAGGCAGTGATGTAGTTCCTCCGTACCAAACTGATGTTCTGACGTAGGCAGTGATGTAGTTCCTCCGTACCAAACTGATGTTCTGACATAGGCAGTGATGTAGTTCCTCCGTACCAAACTGATGTTCTGACGTAGGCAGTGATGTAGTTCCTCCGTACCAAACTGATGTTCTGACGTAGGCAGTGATGTAGTTCCTCCGTACCAAACTGATGTTCTGACGTAGGCAGTGATGTAGTTCCTGTATAACAAACTCATGTTCTGACGTAGGCAGTGATGTAGTTCCTCCGTACCAAACTGATGTTCTGACGTAGGCAGTGATGTAGTTCCTCCATACCAAACTGATGTTCTGACGTAGGCAGTGATGTAGTTCCTCCGTACCAAACTGATGTTCTGACGTAGGCAGTGATGTAGTTCCTCCGTACCAAACTGATGTTCTGACGTAGGCAGTGATGTAGTTCCTCCGTACCAAACTGATGTTCTGACGTAGGCAGTGATGTAGTTCCTCCACACCAAACTGATGTTCTGACGTAGGCAGTGATGTAGTTCCTCTGTACCAAACTGATGTTCTGACGTAGGCAGTGATGTAGTTCCTCCGTACCAAACTGATGTTCTGACGTAGGCAGTGATGTAGTTCCTGTATAACAAACTCATGTTCTGACGTAGGCAGTGATGTAGTTCCTGTATAACAAACTCATGTTCTGACGTAGGCAGTGATGTAGTTCCTCCATACCAAACTCATGTTCTGACGTAGGCAGTGATGTAGTTCCTCCGTACCAAACTGATGTTCTGACGTAGGCAGTGATGTAGTTCCTCCATACCAAACTGATGTTCTGACGTAGGCAGTGATGTAGTTCCTCCATACCAAACTGATGTTCTGACGTAGGCAGTGATGTAGTTCCTCCACACCAAACTGATGTTCTGACGTAGGCAGTGATGTAGTTCCTCCGTACCAAACTGATGTTCTGACGTAGGCAGTGATGTAGTTCCTCCGTACCAAACTCATGTTCTGACGTAGGCAGTGATGTAGTTCCTCCGTACCAAACTGATGTTCTGACGTAGGCAGTGATGTAGTTCCTCCGTACCAAACTGATGTTCTGACGTAGGCAGTGATGTAGTTCCTCCGTACCAAACTGATGTTCTGACGTAGGCAGTGATGTAGTTCCTCCGTACCAAACTGATGTTCTGACGTAGGCAGTGATGTAGTTCCTCCACACCAAACTGATGTTCTGACGTAGGCAGTGATGTAGTTCCTCTGTACCAAACTGATGTTCTGACGTAGGCAGTGATGTAGTTCCTCCACACCAAACTGATGTTCTGACGTAGGCAGTGATGTAGTTCCTCTGTACCAAACTGATGTTCTGACGTAGGCAGTGATGTAGTTCCTCCGTACCAAACTGATGTTCTGACGTAGGCAGTGATGTAGTTCCTCTGTACCAAACTGATGTTCTGACGTAGGCAGTGATGTAGTTCCTCCGTACCAAACTGATGTTCTGACGTAGGCAGTGATGTAGTTCCTCCACACCAAACTGATGTTCTGACGTAGGCAGTGATGTAGTTCCTCTGTACCAAACTGATGTTCTGACGTAGGCAGTGATGTAGTTCCTCCGTACCAAACTGATGTTCTGACGTAGGCAGTGATGTAGTTCCTGTATAACAAACTCATGTTCTGACGTAGGCAGTGATGTAGTTCCTGTATAACAAACTCATGTTCTGACGTAGGCAGTGATGTAGTTCCTCCATACCAAACTCATGTTCTGACGTAGGCAGTGATGTAGTTCCTCCGTACCAAACTGATGTTCTGACGTAGGCAGTGATGTAGTTCCTCCATACCAAACTGATGTTCTGACGTAGGCAGTGATGTAGTTCCTCCATACCAAACTGATGTTCTGACGTAGGCAGTGATGTAGTTCCTCCACACCAAACTGATGTTCTGACGTAGGCAGTGATGTAGTTCCTCCGTACCAAACTGATGTTCTGACGTAGGCAGTGATGTAGTTCCTCCGTACCAAACTCATGTTCTGACGTAGGCAGTGATGTAGTTCCTCCGTACCAAACTGATGTTCTGACGTAGGCAGTGATGTAGTTCCTCCGTACCAAACTGATGTTCTGACGTAGGCAGTGATGTAGTTCCTCCGTACCAAACTGATGTTCTGACGTAGGCAGTGATGTAGTTCCTCCGTACCAAACTGATGTTCTGACGTAGGCAGTGATGTAGTTCCTCCACACCAAACTGATGTTCTGACGTAGGCAGTGATGTAGTTCCTCTGTACCAAACTGATGTTCTGACGTAGGCAGTGATGTAGTTCCTCCACACCAAACTGATGTTCTGACGTAGGCAGTGATGTAGTTCCTCTGTACCAAACTGATGTTCTGACGTAGGCAGTGATGTAGTTCCTCCGTACCAAACTGATGTTCTGACGTAGGCAGTGATGTAGTTCCTCTGTACCAAACTGATGTTCTGACGTAGGCAGTGATGTAGTTCCTCCATACCAAACTGATGTTCTGACGTAGGCAGTGATGTAGTTCCTGTATAACAAACTCATGTTCTGACGTAGGCAGTGATGTAGTTCCTGTATAACAAACTCATGTTCTGACGTAGGCAGTGATGTAGTTCCTCCATACCAAACTCATGTTCTGACGTAGGCAGTGATGTAGTTCCTCCGTACCAAACTGATGTTCTGACGTAGGCAGTGATGTAGTTCCTCCATACCAAACTGATGTTCTGACGTAGGCAGTGATGTAGTTCCTCCGTACCAAACTGATGTTCTGACGTAGGCAGTGATGTAGTTCCTCCGTACCAAACTGATGTTCTGACGTAGGCAGTGATGTAGTTCCTCCGTACCAAACTGATGTTCTGACGTAGGCAGTGATGTAGTTCCTCCGTACCAAACTGATGTTCTGACGTAGGCAGTGATGTAGTTCCTCCGTACCAAACTGATGTTCTGACGTAGGCAGTGATGTAGTTCCTCCGTACCAAACTGATGTTCTGACCTAGGCAGTGATGTAGTTCCTCCGTACCAAACTGATGTTCTGACGTAGGCAGTGATGTAGTTCCTCCGTACCAAACTGATGTTCTGACGTAGGCAGTGATGTAGTTCCTCCGTACCAAACTCATGTTCTGACGTAGGCAGTGATGTAGTTCCTCCACACCAAACTCATGTTCTGACGTAGGCAGTGATGTAGTTCCTCCACACCAAACTGATGTTCTGACGTAGGCAGTGATGTAGTTCCTCCGTACCAAACTGATGATCTCAGGGGGCACATCTTTGGTTTTAAAGTGGGTAACTGCACAGAAAATGACATCTTCCATATAATTCATATCATAGGTTTAGTAGTACTGTAGAGCTCATTCTGCTTGAACACAATATATCTGGGTCACCCCGTCCTGCCCCTAGGGGTCTACGGCCCTGTAGCGCTCCAACCCAGCACACCCAACTCAGCGTTAGGATCTTAGTGAAACATTCATCATTGGTTTCCGGTTGTGTTAGGCCAGAATGACAACAGTACAGCAGACCCACAGGGCCAGGACTGAGCAGCCCAGCAGCTAGGGATGACCTAAATAGGTATCTCTCCTGACGTGGGCATGTTTTCAATACAGACTCCTTTTGTCGAACTGTATTCCATAGAAGGCATTCAGATCTTATGAACGTTGCACAGTATACCCTTAATCTGGTAATAAATACACAGTGTTCTGATGTGGGTCCTGTTTAAAGGGCTGTTTCAATGTTTTCAGTGTTCTGATGTGGGCCCTGTTGATAGGGTGGTTCCAATGTTTTCAGTGTTCTGATGTGGGCCCTGTTTAAAGGGCTGTTTCAATGTTTTCAGTGTTCTGATGTGGGCCCTGTTTTAAAGGGCTGTTTCAATGTTTTCAGTGTTCTGATGTGGGCCCTGTTTTAAAGGGCTGTTTCAATGTTTTCAGTGTTCTGATGTGGGCCCTGTTTAAAGGGCTATTCCAATGTTTTCAGTGTTCTGATGTGGGCCCTGTTTTAAAGGGCTATTCCAATGTTTTCAGTGTTCTGATGTGGGCCCTGTTTTAAAGGGCTATTCCAATGTTTTCAGTGTTCTGATGTGGGCCCTGTTTTAAAGGGCTATTCCAATGTTTTCAGTGTTCTGATGTGGGTCCTGTTTTAAAGGGCTATTCCAATGTTTTCAGTGTTCTGATGTGGGCCCTGTTTTAAAGGGCTATTCCAATGTTTTCAGTGTTCTGATGTGGGTCCTGTTTTAAAGGGCTATTCCAATGTTTTCAGTGTTCTGATGTGGGCCCTGTTGATAGGGCTGTTATTTTCAAGGCCACATCAGAACTCTGAAAACATTGGAACATAAAACTAGTCTCTAAGACATTAACAGTTCAAAAGAAAACGTGTCCCGAAGCTTAATGACAACATAGTTGTAATGACAATTGACATTATCTGATCACTTGGTGAAAATAAAATGAAAATACGAGCTAGATTCCCCGGCAACAGTAGAACATTAATTATCTCTTTGTATACAACTGTCCTGTATGGTCTACCTGAACCTGCATGAAATTAACTATTCTCACACTCTCTCCCAGCTTGATAATACATTTGTTACGCGTAAAACCAGTGTATTAATACCAAAATAATATGGTCAGTCAAACCCTGAAAACACTAGCTTACTAGGGATTGTTTCATCATGTACTATGTATAGCTGTTATACTGTATTTAGCTGCTATTTAAAAAATAAAATGTATTAAAATAAAAAATAAAATGAAATAGCCTAACAGGTTTATCATTGTAATGTGATACAAAACAAGAAAGCAGTGTGCTTTAGGACCATGTGGACACCTCCGAGGCTGTTTTGGAGTGTTTATCAGACTGGAGAAACCTTTACTTTTAATAATGATTATGTCTCCCCCACAAAGTTGCACCCCTAGGTTTCTATACTGAGTATTGTCAACCTAGACTTTCCTGACACATTGTGCATTATACTGTATGTCCATTGCGCTGCACACAATTTAAACTTCGTCTTAATAAATGTTGCATGCCAAGTTATACCAGAGATAAGGGACTGTTGATATTGCACACACGCACCTCAATCACTGGTTCGCTAGTATAAAATAAATTGCAAAAAGCTAATTTTTGTTGTTGTTGTTCAAATCTTCAAGAACTGGTGTCTGGTAAAGATGATAAACTGGCATCTTTAATTTGAACTTTTATCTAAACTGTTTGCATCAACTTATTGTCAGTCCAGTATCCTGACGACCTGTCCCCAGAGCTTCCTACACAGTTACTCTCTTTCCGTAATGTGTTGCGGCTGGCAATTAAGGAGAAGGAGAGGCTCAATTAAAGATGTTACAGAATTTCTGCATTTGAAGCTCGACTCCCTTCTGCCCAGTTTCCCTGACGTTCCTACGGCAATCAAGCTGTTCGCTAATTCTTTCAATCTGTTTCTTTTCTTCACTTTTTTTCAGCCGCATTCCCGATGCCCAAGACTCAAACCCTTAGCTTCCTAGTATATATGGAAATAAAATAAAAAGGTTTAGGAATGACTATTTTAGAGGGTTTTATTAAATTGAAAGAATAAATAATAGTAAAAGACATCGATGACATGTGCATGGGTCCCCAGATCATCTGGGCCGCCGGGTGTGTCCGGTATGCCGACGGTTTCAGAGTCTTGTAGGTCACATAGGGGTGAATGCTGTGTAGCCTATCTCATGCCACCGGCAGTATCTAACATAACCAATTGTTTCCACCCCACTTGATTTTATTTGAAGAATATGGAATAGTATTAGGCGCCTTGGACTTGGAAGAGATTCTTTTCCGGAGAAACATGGTTTCATACTGTAGGTATGGTCGAGCGGGTTGTGTGTGTATGCAGGTGTGTGTGTGTTTGTGGTGAAAAATAGGGTCAAAACACAGAATTGGCGATCAGTTCAAACAGGCCTCACTGCGAACTCACGCTTATCAATCTAATGATTTAATCACACACACACACACACACACACACACACACACACACACACACACACACACACACACACACACACACACACACACACACACACACACACACACACACACACACACACACACACACACACACAAGTTCCCCCAATTCCAACTCTTTTAACGGCCATGATGCGAGCACAAGTCAAAAATACTTTCTTGTCAATGAATGCGATGAAAACTAGGCTTGAGTCCCTGTCGGTGTTCCTGTCACTGAATGCGATGAAAACTAGGCTTGAGTCCCCGTCGGTGTGCCTGTCACTGAATACGATGAAAACTAGGCTAGAGTCCCCGTCGGTGTGCCTGTCACTGAATGCGATGAAAACTAGGCTTGAGTCCCCGTCGGTGTGCATGTCACTGAATACAATGAAAACTAGGCTTGAGTCCCCGTCGGTGTGCCTGTCACTGAATACGATGAAAACTAGGCTTGAGTCCCCGTCGGTGTGCCTGTCACTGAATACGATGAAAACTAGGCTTGAGTCCCCGTCGGTGTGCCTGTCACTGAATACGATGAAAACTAGGCTTGAGTCCCCGTCGGTGTTCCTGTCACTGAATACAATGAAAACTAGGCTTGAGTCCCCGTCGGTGTGCCTGTCACTGAATACGATGAAAACTAGGCTTGAGTCCCCGTCGGTGTTCCTGTCACTGAATACGATGAAAACTAGGCTTGAGTCCCCGTCGGTGTGCCTGCGGGATTCGCTACAACGTTTTGGAAGGCAAACAATCTGTGTATAACGGCAACTATTAATAATGACCTTATCCATGGTGCTTTACAAAGGGTAGTATATCCCCCATGAGGTCCATAGGCTGGCTAGTAGGCTACGTAGGTACACTCAATTTAAACAAACAATCTTGGAATCTATGCGTGTTCATGTCCCATGTCAAGCTGCTCTCAAAATTCTCTTCAACACTGCTATTTTGCAGCCATTATAAACCTATAGCGGCACCCTAACCTGTAGGCTAATCGTATAATATCTCCTTTCTACTATCCATCTGTCGGTTTCAAGGATTGGTGGAATGAATGATGTACAGGTTACCCCAAAACAGGGGTATTGTTTGCTGTCTCCAACCCCCCCCCCCCCCTGTGGACCCATGCCATATCCTTTCAGTCTCCTGAGGGGGGATAGGTTTTGTTGTGCCCTCTTCACTACATTCTTGGTATGTTTGGACCATGATAGTTTGTTGGTGATGTGGACACCAAGGAACTTGAAACTCTCAACCTGCTCCACTACAGCCACGTCGATAATGGGGGCCTGTTCGGCCCGCCTTTTCCTGTAGTCCACGATCAGCTCCTTTGTCTTGCTCACATTGAGGGAGAGGTTGTTGTCCTGACACCACACTGCCAGTTCTCAGACCTCCATATAGGACGTCTCGTCATTGTCATTGTTGTCAGCAAACTTAATGATAGTGTTGGAGTCGTGTTTGGCCATGCAGTCGTGGGTGAACAGGGAATACAGGAGGGGACTAAATACACACCCCTGAGGGGCCCCAGTGTTAAGCATTAGCGTGGCAGATGTGTTGTTGCCTACTCTTACCACCTGGGGGCGGCCCGTCAGGAATTCCAGGATCCAGTTGTAGAGAGAGGGGTTTAGTCCCAGTGTCCTTAGCTTAGTGATGAGCTTTGTGGGCACTATAGTGTTGAAAGCTGAGCTGTAATTAATTAACAGCATTCCCACATAGGTGTTCCTTTTGTCCAGGTGAGAAGGGGCAGTGTGGAGTGCGATTGAGATTGCGCCATCTGTGGATCTGTTGGGGTGGATTGGAGTGGGTCTAGGGTGTCTGGGAGTATTATGAGTTATGATACAGACCTGCTAATATAGTTTTCCTATTGAATATACTTCTTTCTGTTTGAAAAATTATAGTTTAATTACATATTAGGGTACCTGAGGATTAAATAGAAACGTATTTTGACTTTTTTTAAAGAAAGATTAGTGGTCGTTTTTTGGATTCCTTTCTCTGCAAGTTGAATGAGTGGATTACTCAAGTCAATGCCGCCAACTAAACTGACTTTTTGGGATATAAAGAAGGATTTTATCTAATAAAACGACACTACATGTTGTAGCTGGGACCCTTTGGATGAGAAATCAGCGGAAGATTTTCAAAAAGTAAATGAAAATGTAATCGTTATTTGTGAATTTATGAAATCTGTGCTGGTGGAAAAATATTTTGATGTGGAGCACCGTCCTCCAACAATCACATGGCATGCTTTCGCTGTAAAGCCTACTGTAAATCGGACAGTGCAGTTAGATTAGCAAGAATTTAAGCTTTTTAGCAAATTTAGACACTTGTATGTAACTAAATGTTTAATATCCTTCATTTTTTGTTTTTAATTGCGCGCCCTCCAGTTTTACCGGAAGTTGTTTCACCGGCGCCAGCAGGACGCCTATCCCAGAGAGGTAACTGTAACATCTTATGTTTCACCGAGAAATGGCTGAATGAAGATACAGACAACATAGAGCTAGCAGGATTTTCTATGCACAGGCAGAACAGAGATGCTATCTCTGGTAAAACGAGGGGTGGGGGTGTGTGTCTTTTTGTCAATAACAGCTGGTACACGATGTCTAATATTAAAGAAGTCTTGAGGTATTTCTCGCCTGAGGTAGAGTACCTTATGATAAGCTGTAGACCACATTATCTACCAAGAGAGTTCTCATCTTTATTTTTCGTAGCCATCTATTTACCACCACAGAACGATGCTGGCACTAAGGCCACACTCAACCAACTCTGTAAGGTCATAAGCAAACAAGACAAGGTTCACCCAGAAGTGGAGCTCCTAGTGGCCGGGGACTTTAATGCAGGCAAACTTAAATCAGTTTTACCAAATTTTTACCAGCATTACGCCACACACAAAGATGCATACAATGCTCTCCAACGCCCTCCATTTGGCAGATCTGACCATAATTCTATTCTCCTGATTCCTGCTTACAAGCAAAACTAAATCAGGAAATGCCAGTGACTCGCTCAATACGGAAGTGGTCAGATGACGCGGATGCTACACTTCAGGACTGTTTTTCTAGCACAGACTGGAATAAGTTCCGGGATTCATTCAATGGCATTGAGGAATACACCACCTCAGTCATCGGCTTCATCAATAAGTGCATTGATGATGTCGTCCCCACAGTGACTGTACGTACATTTCCCAACCAGAATCCATGGATTACAGGCAACATCCGCATTGAACTAAAGGCTAGATCTGCCGCTTTCAAGGAGCGGGAGACTAATCCGGATGCTTATAAGAAATCGCGCTACTCCCTCAGACGAACCATCAAACAAGCAAAGCGTCAATACAGGATTATGATTGAATCCTATTACACTGGCTCTGATGCTCGTCGGATGTGGCAGGGCTTGAAAACTATTACGGACTACAAAGGGAAACCCGGACGGGAGCTGCCCAGTGACGCGAGCCTACCAGACGAGCTAAATGCTGTTTACGCTCGCTTCGAGGCAAGCAACACTGAAGCATGCACGAGAGCAACAGCTGTTCTGGATGACTGTGTTATAATGCTCTCGGTAGCCGATGTGATCAAAACCTTTAAACAGGTCAACATTCACAAAGCCGCTGGGCCAGACGGATTACCAGGACATGTACTCAAAGCAAGTCAAGTGTCTTCACTGACATTTTCAACCTCGCCTTGACCATGTCTGTAATACCTACATGTTTCAAGCAGACCAGCCTAGTCCCTGTGCCCAAAGACGCAAAGGTAACCTGCCTAAATGACTAACGATAAGGTAACCTGCCTAAATGATCTCCATCCCCCTCCAGGTATCGCCCATCTTCCTCATTATCCCCTGTGTATTTATACCTGTGTTCTCTGTTTGTCTGTTGCCAGTTTGTTTTGTTCGTAAAACCTACCCGTGTTTGTTTTCCTGCCTTTTTCTTGCTCCTGTTTTCTTGTCCTTCCCTGTTTTAACCGTTCTGCCTGCCCTGACCCTGAGACTGCCAGCTGTTCTGTACCTTACCCCACCGTTCTGGATTACTGCCCCCTGCCTGCCCTGACCCTGAGACTGCCAGCTGTTCTGTACCTTACCCCACCGTTCTGGATTACTGCCCCCTGCCTGTCCTGACCCTGAGACTGCCAGCTGTTCTGTACCTTACCCCACCGTTCTGGATTTACTGTCCCCTGCCTGTCCTGACCCTGAGACTGCCAGCTGTTCTGTACCTTACCCCACCGTTCTGGATTACTGCCCCCTGCCTGTCCTGACCCTGAGACTGCCAGCTGTTCTGTACCGTACCCCACCGTTCTGGATTACTGCCCCCTGCCTGCCCTGACCCTGAGACTGCCAGCTGTTCTGTACCTTACCCCACCGTTCTGGATTACTGCCCCCTGCCTGTCCTGACCCTGAGACTGCCAGCTGTTCTGTACCTTACCCCACCGTTCTGGATTACTGCCCCCTGCCTGCCCTGACCCTGAGACTGCCAGCTGTTCTGTACCTTACCCCACCGTTCTGGATTACTGCCCCCTGCCTGTCCTGACCCTGAGACTGCCAGCTGTTCTGTACCTTACCCCACCGTTCTGGATTACTGCCCCCTGCCTGTCCTGACCCTGAGACTGCCAGCTGTTCTGTACCTTACCCCACCGTTCTGGATTACTGCCCCCTGCCTGTCCTGACCCTGAGACTGCCAGCTGTTCTGTACCTTACCCCACCGTTCTGGATTACTGCCCCCTGCCTGCCCTGACCCTGAGACTGCCAGCTGTTCTGTACCTTACCCCACCGTTCTGGATTACTGCCCCCTGCCTGTCCTGACCCTGAGACTGCCAGCTGTTCTGTACCTTACCCCACCGTTCTGGATTACTGCCCCCTGCCTGTCCTGACCCTGAGACTGCCAGCTGTTCTGTACCTTACCCCACCGTTCTGGATTACTGCCCCCTGCCTGTCCTGACCCTGAGACTGCCAGCTGTTCTGTACCTTACCCCACCGTTCTGGATTACTGCCCCCTGCCTGTCCTGACCCTGATACTGCCAGCTGTTCTGTACCTTACCCCACCGTTCTGGATTACTGCCCCCTGCCTGTCCTGACCCTGAGACTGCCAGCTGTTCTGTACCTTACCCCACCGTTCTGGATTACTGCCCCCTGCCTGTCCTGACCCTGAGACTGCCAGCTGTTCTGTACGTTACCCCACCGTTCTGGATTACTGCCCCCTGCCTGTCCTGACCCTGAGACTGCCAGCTGTTCTGTACCTTACCCCACCGTTCTGGATTACTGCCCCCTGCCTGTCCTGACCCTGAGACTGCCAGCTGTTCTGTACCTTACCCCACCGTTCTGGATTACTGCCCTCTGCCTGTCCTGACCCTGAGACTGCCAGCTGTTCTGTACGTTACCCCACCGTTCTGGATTACTGCCCCCTGCCTGTCCTGACCCTGAGACTGCCAGCTGTTCTGTACCTTACCCCACCGTTCTGGATTACTGCCCCCTGCCTGTCCTGACCCTGAGACTGCCAGCTGTTCTGTACCTTACCCCACCGTTCTGGATTACTGCCCCCTGCCTGTCCTGACCCTGAGACTGCCAGCTGTTCTGTACGTTACCCCACCGTTCTGGATTACTGCCCCCTGCCTGTCCTGACCCTGAGACTGCCAGCTGTTCTGTACCTTACCCCACCGTTCTGGATTACTGCCCCCTGCCTGTCCTGACCCTGAGACTGCCAGCTGTTCTGTACCTTACCCCACCGTTCTGGATTACTGCCCCCTGCCTGTCCTGACCCTGAGACTGCCAGCTGTTCTGTACGTTACCCCACCGTTCTGGATTACTGCCCCCTGCCTGTCCTGACCCTGAGACTGCCAGCTGTTCTGTACCTTACCCCACCGTTCTGGATTACTGCCCCCTGCCTGTCCTGACCCTGAGACTGCCAGCTGTTCTGTACCTTACCCCACCGTTCTGGATTACTGCCCCCTGCCTGTCCTGACCCTGAGACTGCCAGCTGTTCTGTACCTTACCCCACCGTTCTGGATTACTGCCCCCTGCCTGCCCTGACCCTGAGACTGCCAGCTGTTCTGTACCTTACCCCACCGTTCTGGATTACTGCCCCCTGCCTGTCCTGACCCTGAGACTGCCAGCTGTTCTGTACCTTACCCCACCGTTCTGGATTACTGCCCCCTGCCTGTCCTGACCCTGAGACTGCCAGCTGTTCTGTACCTTACCCCACCGTTCTGGATTACTGCCCCCTGCCTGTCCTGACCCTGAGACTGCCAGCTGTTCTGTACCTTACCCCACCGTTCTGGATTACTGCCCCCTGCCTGTCCTGACCCTGAGACTGCCAGCTGTTCTGTACCTTACCCCACCGTTCTGGATTACTGCCCCCTGCCTGTCCTGACCCTGAGACTGCCAGCTGTTCTGTACCTTACCCCACCGTTCTGGATTACTGCCCCCTGCCTGTCCTGACCCTGAGACTGCCAGCTGTTCTGTACGTTACCCCACCGTTCTGGATTACTGCCCCCTGCCTGTCCTGACCCTGAGACTGCCAGCTGTTCTGTACCTTACCCCACCGTTCTGGATTACTGCCCCCTGCCTGTCCTGACCCTGAGACTGCCAGCTGTTCTGTACCTTACCCCACCGTTCTGGATTACTGCCCCCTGCCTGTCCTGACCCTGAGACTGCCAGCTGTTCTGTACCTTACCCCACCGTTCTGGATTACTGCCCCCTGCCTGTCCTGACCCTGAGACTGCCAGCTGTTCTGTACGTTACCCCACCGTTCTGGATTACTGCCCCCTGCCTGTCCTGACCCTGAGACTGCCAGCTGTTCTGTACCTTACCCCACCGTTCTGGATTACTGCCCCCTGCCTGTCCTGACCCTGAGACTGCCAGCTGTTCTGTACCTTACCCCACCGTTCTGGATTACTGCCCCCTGCCTGTCCTGACCCTGAGACTGCCAGCTGTTCTGTACGTTACCCCACCGTTCTGGATTACTGCCCCCTGCCTGTCCTGACCCTGAGACTGCCAGCTGTTCTGTACCTTACCCCACCGTTCTGGATTACTGCCCCCTGCCTGTCCTGACCCTGAGACTGCCAGCTGTTCTGTACCTTACCCCACCGTTCTGGATTACTGCCCCCTGCCTGTCCTGACCCTGAGACTGCCAGCTGTTCTGTACCTTACCCCACCGTTCTGGATTACTGCCCCCTGCCTGCCCTGACCCTGAGACTGCCAGCTGTTCTGTACCTTACCCCACCGTTCTGGATTACTGCCCCCTGCCTGTCCTGACCCTGAGACTGCCAGCTGTTCTGTACCTTACCCCACCGTTCTGGATTACTGCCCCCTGCCTGTCCTGACCCTGAGACTGCCAGCTGTTCTGTACCTTACCCCACCGTTCTGGATTACTGCCCCCTGCCTGTCCTGACCCTGAGACTGCCAGCTGTTCTGTACCTTACCCCACCGTTCTGGATTACTGCCCCCTGCCTGTCCTGACCCTGAGACTGCCAGCTGTTCTGTACCTTACCCCACCGTTCTGGATTACTGCCCCCTGCCTGTCCTGACCCTGAGACTGCCAGCTGTTCTGTACCTTACCCCACCGTTCTGGATTACTGCCCCCTGCCTGTCCTGACCCTGAGACTGCCAGCTGTTCTGTACGTTACCCCACCGTTCTGGATTACTGCCCCCTGCCTGTCCTGACCCTGAGACTGCCAGCTGTTCTGTACCTTACCCCACCGTTCTGGATTACTGCCCCCTGCCTGTCCTGACCCTGAGACTGCCAGCTGTTCTGTACCTTACCCCACCGTTCTGGATTACTGCCCCCTGCCTGTCCTGACCCTGAGAATGCCAGCTGTTCTGTACCTTACCCCACCGTTCTGGATTACTGCCCCCTGCCTGTCCTGACCCTGAGACTGCCAGCTGTTCTGTACCTTACCCCACCGTTCTGGATTACTGCCCCCTGCCTGTCCTGACCCTGAGACTGCCAGCTGTTCTGTACCTTACCCCACCGTTCTGGATTACTGCCCCCTGCCTGTCCTGACCCTGAGAATGCCAGCTGTTCTGTACCTTACCCCACCGTTCTGGATTACTGCCCCCTGCCTGTCCTGACCCTGAGACTGCCAGCTGTTCTGTACCTTACCCCACCGTTCTGGATTACTGCCCCCTGCCTGTCCTGACCCTGAGACTGCCAGCTGTTCTGTACCTTACCCCACCGTTCTGGATTACTGCCCCCCTGCCTGTCCTGACCCTGAGACTGCCAGCTGTTCTGTACCTTACCCCACCGTTCTGGATTACTGCCCTCTGCCTGTCCTGACCCTGAGACTGCCAGCTGTTCTGTACCTTACCCCACCGTTCTGGATTACTGCCCCCTGCCTGTCCTGACCCTGAGACTGCCAGCTGTTCTGTACCTTACCCCACCGTTCTGGATTACTGCCCCCTGCCTGTCCTGACCCTGAGACTGCCAGCTGTTCTGTACCTTACCCCACCGTTCTGGATTACTGCCCCCTGCCTGTCCTGACCCTGAGACTGCCAGCTGTTCTGTACGTTACCCCACCGTTCTGGATTACTGCCCCCTGCCTGTCCTGACCCTGAGACTGCCAGCTGTTCTGTACCTTACCCCACCGTTCTGGATTACTGCCCCCTGCCTGTCCTGACCCTGAGACTGCCAGCTGTTCTGTACCTTACCCCACCGTTCTGGATTACTGCCCCCTGCCTGTCCTGACCCTGAGACTGCCAGCTGTTCTGTACCTTACCCCACCGTTCTGGATTACTGCCCCCTGCCTGTCCTGACCCTGAGACTGCCAGCTGTTCTGTACCTTACCCCACCGTTCTGGATTACTGCCCCCTGCCTGTCCTGACCCTGAGACTGCCAGCTGTTCTGTACCTTACCCCACCGTTCTGGATTACTGCCCCCTGCCTGTCCTGACCCTGAGACTGCCAGCTGTTCTGTACCTTACCCCACCGTTCTGGATTACTGCCCCCTGCCTGTCCTGACCCTGAGACTGCCAGCTGTTCTGTACCTTACCCCACCGTTCTGGATTACTGCCCCCTGCCTGTCCTGACCCTGAGACTGCCAGCTGTTCTGTACCTTACCCCACCGTTCTGGATTACTGCCCCCTGCCTGTCCTGACCCTGAGACTGCCAGCTGTTCTGTACCTTACCCCACCGTTCTGGATTACTGCCCCCTGCCTGTCCTGACCCTGAGACTGCCAGCTGTTCTGTACCTTACCCCACCGTTCTGGATTACTGCCCCCCTGCCTGTCCCTGACCCTGAGACTGCCAGCTGTTCTGTACCTTACCCCACCGTTCTGGATTACTGCCCCCTGCCTGCCCTGACCCTGAGACTGCCAGCTGTTCTGTACCTTACCCCACCGTTCTGGATTACTGCCCCTGCCTGTCCTGACCCTGAGACTGCCAGCTGTTCTGTACCTTACCCCACCGTTCTGGATTACTGCCCCCTGCCTGTCCTGACCCTGAGACTGCCAGCTGTTCTGTACCTTACCCCACCGTTCTGGATTACTGCCCCCTGCCTGTCCTGACCCTGAGACTGCCAGCTGTTCTGTACCTTACCCCACCGTTCTGGATTACTGCCCCCTGCCTGTCCTGACCCTGAGACTGCCAGCTGTTCTGTACCTTACCCCACCGTTCTGGATTACTGCCCCCTGCCTGTCCTGACCCTGAGACTGCCAGCTGTTCTGTACCTTACCCCACCGTTCTGGATTACTGCCCCCTGCCTGTCCTGACCCTGATACTGCCAGCTGTTCTGTACCTTACCCCACCGTTCTGGATTACTGCCCCCTGCCTGTCCTGACCCTGAGACTGCCAGCTGTTCTGTACCTTACCCCACCGTTCTGGATTACTGCCCCCCTGCCTGTCCTGACCCTGAGACTGCCAGCTGTTCTGTACCGTTACCCCACCGTTCTGGATTACTGCCCCCCTGCCTGTCCTGACCCTGAGACTGCCAGCTGTTCTGTACCTTACCCCACCGTTCTGGATTACTGCCCCCTGCCTGTCCTGACCCTGAGACTGCCCAGCTGTTCTGTACCTTACCCCACCGTTCTGGATTACTGCCCCCTGCCTGTCCTGACCCTGAGAATGCCAGCTGTTCTGTACCTTACCCCACCGTTCTGGATTACTGCCCCCTGCCTGTCCTGACCCTGAGACTGCCAGCTGTTCTGTACCTTACCCCACCGTTCTGGATTACTGCCCCCTGCCTGTCCTGACCCTGAGACTGCCAGCTGTTCTGTACCTTACCCCACCGTTCTGGATTACTGCCCCCTGCCTGTCCTGACCCTGAGAATGCCAGCTGTTCTGTACCTTACCCCACCGTTCTGGATTACTGCCCCCTGCCTGTCCTGACCCTGAGACTGCCAGCTGTTCTGTACCTTACCCCACCGTTCTGGATTACTGCCCCCT